>NW_026596463.1:419926-462309 GCF_907164565.1 Psammomys obesus | reverse complement strand
CACACACACACACACACACACACACACACACACACACACACACACACTTTTTTTCAGGTAAAAAGCACTCATCAGCAGAAAGAGGTTCAGAGCCTTCATCTAGACTCCTGGCCTGGGTTCCGGTCCAACCACATAGCACTGTGATCTCAGGGAAGGTACTTAAACTCCTTTGCCTCAGTTTTCTCATCAGCAAATGCAGGAAAAGAGCCACTGGTCTCATCCTGTATGACTGTTGTGAGTCCGTACGGAGAGCCTCTACCAATGCTTGGCCCATAGTAAACACTAAGCACCTGTTAGCTGTTATCAATGAAAACCAAACACCCCTGGATCAAAGGCCTTCTTCTCAGTTTTCCTCTGAATGTTAGTGCGTACCTTGCTTTTTCTTCCTGCTTTAGCTTGATCCATCTCGGATTGTTAGGATGACATCTCACAAGGTTCCTGGAAGGACTGAGTTTTCTTCTTCTTCCTGTGTTGAGGCTGGAACTCGGGGCCGTGAGCATGCCAGGCAAGAGATTTCCCGCTGTGCTATGTCCCTGGCTGGTTTTTTGCTTGTTTGTTTGCTATATTGTTTTTTCAAGACAAGGTTTCTCTGCATAGCTCTGGCCGTCCTGGAACTCACTCTATAGACCAGACTATCCTTGACAGACCTCACAGAGATCTGCCTGCCTCTGCCTCCCAAGTGCTGGGATAAAAAGACATGTGCCACCATCGCCTAGCTCCTTCTTTTTTTTTTTTTTTTTTTTTTTTTTAAGGCAGTCTTGCTGTGTAACTCCAGCTTGGCTCAAACTTGTAGTCCTCCTGCTCCAGCTTTCCAAGTACTGGAATTACAGGGACATGCCACCATGGCCAGCAAGGATTGCTTCTGAGTGGGCTCTGAGCACAATAAATTTAGGGCTTGCTTAGAGTAGGCACACAGGACATAGGCTGCCTCTTAGAGTCCTCGTCCAGCCCTCTAACTGTTCAGTGAACTAAAAGGAAAGAGTTGGAGGAGACTGAGGGTCTTGAGGGAAAGAAGGAGGACCAAGTATTAGGACTTGAATGGCTTCTTTCTCAGGGTTCATGATCTGCTGAGCAGAGAGCCTTCTAGGACATATCTAGCACCCCACTGCCCATCAGGGGGAAAGGGACCACACCAGCCAGCAGAACATTAGAATGCTCACTGTCTTTATTTGTTTCTAATGAAGTGTTCTGCCTGGAGGACTCTTCCTGCTGTGGTGGGGTGGGAACCTTTCAGTGAACGTTGTACTAGAGAGATCTGGTTCCTCTGTTTGCAAATCTATCACATGAATCACAGAAACCTGAGAGTTGCTGATGGAGCAGGCACCCCAGGCGGTTCCCGAACAGAAGACTCCTTCATAGTTTTCTTTAGTGATTCCTGCCTGGATGGCCAGCCCTGTGTCAGTCCTGAAAGTGGGACTTAACCTGGAGAATAGATGAGACCCCTGGCAGTCAGCCCTACCCTTGACCTTTTCCTTGCAGAGGAGCACATAACTTGGCCCTTTTGAAGTACCACAGTGGCCCTGGGAATTTAGTAAGGGAAGAAAGGGAATCAGTTAATATGCAAGCCTTCAAGTGCTGACTCAAATACTCCAGAAGTGCATGGGTCTGTGAGGCAGGTCTGTCTCCTTCTTCTCCGTTCTCCTGATTCCTCATTCAGCTTCATCTTACACAGCCCCTTGCCTTTATTTTTGGCCACTTCTGGCACAGTGTCTATGCCTGGAGACTCTCCTTGAATATTCTCAGTCCCTAGAGACTAGACTTACTGCCTGGACCAAAGGCAGCCTTTTCTGGTCAAAGTAATGCCATCAAAAGTCCTGCAGTTCATTTGGGCGTAGTGGTCCTAGAAAGTGTGTAAGCATGAACAGTTGCTCACTATTCTCAGTAAAAGGCTACTACCAACTCAAAGCTATAATTACTTCCTTGCCTAAATAACAAAGCCTTTTCATTTGCATAAGACCAGGCATTAACCTACTTTTGATGTCATTCAAAACTGAGTACAATTTGGGTTCCAGAAGTTGCTGATGAAAAGGACCCATTATCTTTTTTAACCTACTGACCCTAGTGAATATGTTTTCATATATATGATCATATTTATAGAATATGATCTTCCCTCCCACATCTGAAAACTAAAAGCCTTTTTCAAGTCTTTTGTATTTGTCATAATATTGTCACCTTGACAGGATTGTAGGAGACAAGACTTGGCATGTCTGTGAGAAACTTTTCTAGATTGGGTTACCTGAGATGGGCAGACATACACTTTTAATGTTGGCTTTGCCCTCATGCAGCTCACCTTCGCTGGTGGCATTATGGTGCCACAGAAGTCACTCTTCCATCAAATATGGCAATGGACTGCCAGTGGTTTTCTCTCATCAATCACATGCTTCACACCCAATTTGGGTCAGACTTGCCCCTCCAGCCTAGAGCAGATAGCTGATAAGTGTTTATGGGCTGATGACCAAAGAATGGAGAGCTCAGGGAACACTTCTCCATTGCTGGTGGGAGTGCAAACTTGTACAACCACTTCAGAAGTCAACCTGGTACTTTCACAGAAAATTGGGAATAGCTCTACCTGAAGACCCAGTATGTACCCAAAAGATGCTTTACCATACAAGAAGGACACTTGCTAAACTATGTTCACAGCAGCTTTATTTGTAATAGCTGAAATCTGAAAACAACCTAGCTGTCCCCCAACCGAAGAATGGGTAAAGAAACTGTGGCACATTTACACAATTGAATACCACTCAGCTATAAAAAACAAAGAAATCATGAAATTTGCAGGCAAATGGATGAAAATATCATTTTGAATGAGATAACCCAGACCCAGAAAGATACACATTGTACTCACTTATAAGTAGATTTTAGCCATATAGTACAGGATAAGCATACTACGAGGCACAAACCCTAAGAAGATAAGTAACAAGGAGGATCCAAGGCAGGATGCATAAGTCTCACTTGGAAGGGGAGACAGAATAGACAAAGGTAGTGGTTGAAAAGAGAGAAAAAGGTAGGAAAAGGGGACGTAAAGAGTTAAGAGGGTGGAGATCAGACCTGGGAGAAGAGGATGGAAGGTCTGTAGAGATTAGAGAAACTGAACATGAGGGTATCTCTGTGACAAGTTGGAGATCTAAGTCAGGGTAGGCTCCCGGGAGAATAAGAGGAGAGACTCCTAGTTGCAGAGGCCACAGAGGCTGAAGAGGACATCCTCTAACTCGACTAGTCTCCTAGTAGAGTAGACTCAAAATTTTCCCACCCAAAATTTGCCCAGCTTATGAGATGTGCCGGGATAAAGATAGACCAGATAGAGCAGAGACTGAGGGAGGGAAGTGGGACCCAAAAGCTATCACAAGGTAAAAGCACTAGAGTATTGCCCAAGAGGTAGTCTTCCTCAAGAAGTGTGGGGAAATGGGTATTCAACCAGGTCATGGAGGCTAAGTCACAATATGTAAAGATTCCCAGCAAGCAGAGTTGAGCTTCAGCAATGTGTTAGCTCCAGAACAGAACAGAACCAGCAGCAGGACTCAAGTGGTAATGCTACTTATTGCTGTGACAAGACACCATGGCCACAACAACGCTTACAGAGGAAAACATCTAATTGGGGCTGGCTTACAGTTTCATAGAGTCATTCCATTATCATCATGGCAGGAGACATAGTGGCAGGCAGGTAGACATGGTGCTGAGGAGGAGCTGAGAGTTCTACCTCTGGATCCAGGGGTAGTAGGAGACTGAGAGCCACATAGTATAGCTTGAGCTTCTGAGACCTCAAAGCTGGCCCCTACAGTGGCACACTTTTTCCAATAAGGCCACACCTCCTAATAGTGCCACTCCCTGTGGGCCAAGCATTCATGCACATAGTCTATGGGGGTCATACCTATTTGCACCACCAATCGCTTCCTTTCACTTTTTTATTCAGTCCCAGACCCCTAATAATGAATAGTTTTGCCTACATTCATGACAGATCTTCCCAATTATGCTTAATCTAGAAGATCTCTCACAGACCTGCCCAGGGATTTGTTTCCATGGTGACTCTAAATTCTGCTAAATTGACAGTCAAGGTCAACTCTCTACAATTGGCACTGTTTTGTTTTGTTTCAGGGTTTCTCTATATGGCTGTGGTTGATCTCAAATTCTCATTTTCCTGCCTCTGTCTCCCAAGTCCTGTGTTTATAGGTATCACTGGGACTCCTTATGAGACATCTGCTGGACAGTGAGGTCTTGGGGCAGTTGTCATTAGCTGTCATGTAGCTCTCATGGTCAATACTGAATGTCTAGGATCAAGCCCAATGCCTGCTTTGTTGTAGGCATTCATCCAACCTTTGATTAAAGGAAAGATAGATGGCTTTCATTATCCATTGCCTGAGAGTACTGAATAGTTCATTTCTTATTTATGAAAGTGAAGAAGTAGTCAGAAAGAGAAACCACCAGCCCCACCAGGCTCCCCACACAACATATAGCTTGAAGAATAAAGAATCTCAGATCATAGTTAAGAGTTATGAGAACTGATCACTAGAAATCAAATTTGTGTAGACTTGGAAATGCACCAGAAATGTTCAGGCAGATTCTGAGCTCAGTCTGTAGAAGATTAGAGCAAGAAATTGAGTGTAGGCCCCAGGTCCCATTTAAATAAACCACAAATGGGAATCTGCCATAAGCTGACATTCAGAATCACTTAAACTTTGTACTTCCATAAGGAACACTCTGCAAATGGCTGCAGGTTTATGGGTCTTTCAAGCTTTCAGCATTCTCTCTCTAAGATGTAGTGACTTGACATATTGTGATGGTGAGGGAGCAGATCAAAACGCAAGCCAAGCAGATGTTGTGTATGTGTGTGTACCTGTGTGTGTGTGTGTGTGTGTGTGTGTGTCTGTGCTGTATGTGTGTGTGTGTGTGTGTCTGTGCTGTGTGTGCCATCCTCTGGCCCAGATGCTGCAGTTAATTAGAATAGCAGTTCTCAACCTGTGTGTTGCTACCTCTTTGGCAAAGCCCTATCTCAAAAAATATTTACATTGCAATTTTTTTAAAAAAAATATTTATTTATTATTCATACAGTGTTCTACCTGCATGCCAGAAGAGGACACCAGATCTTACTATAGACAGTTGTGAGCCAACATGTGGTTGCTGGAAAATGAACTCAGGACCTTAACCTCTTAACCTCTGAGCCATCTTTCCAGCCCCTATATGGCAATTTTTTTTACAGCAGCAAAATTACAGTTATGAAGTAGCAACAAAAATGATTTTATGGTTGGGGGCCACCACAACATGAGGAGCTGTAATAAATGGTCACAGCCTTAGCAGGGCTGAGAAGCACTGAGTTAGAAGCACTCCCTGCCTAAGCCAACAAGGTACCTAAGTACAGGGCAAAAGCCTGATATCTGTGCCTTGTTCTGTCTGGGTCTCCTGTACAGGAGATCACCTGCTCACTTTTTCACATAGGCACGTTGGTTGCTTGAGGAGTGCCTGTCTAATCACTTTCTCCCTGCTTGGAGGCTGCAGGCATGAAGATTACTCCTTGTCTAAAACCTTCAGTCTTCTTGGATTCCTGGAGCATCAGAACCTTGGAAGCCCCCTTCCCCCCACACACCACGTGAGGCTGTAAGGCTACACCCTCGAGCAGAAGTGACCATCTCCTAAAGCCTGCTTGATCCCCTCAAATGATGGCACTGATCATGACTTCCAGCGGAAGACCAGACCTCATCCAGACCAAGATGCTGAGTGACTCAAACCTCTTTCCCAGGCCCTAGTTCTTTCTCCATGTAAACCTAAGCCTCATCCAATATCCCAGGGCAGGACTGGGATAACTGGGCCATAATGAATAAATCTCTGCTTCTCACAATTTGCTCATTTTCTCAAATGGAATACTGGGCAGGCCACCGAGTCTGTCCTGAAGGGCTCCGGGGGCCCAGGTATGTGCTCTAAAGTCTTCAGTGACAAAAGGGCCTTTGAAGCCTTATTTTTGAAGTTGTGTGTGTGTGTGTGTGTGTGTGTGTGTGTGTGTGTGAAAGAGAGACTTTGTGTGTGTGAGAGTGTGTGTGTGTGACTCACTGCTGTAATCACAACACTGGGAGGCAGAGGCAGGCAGATCTCTGGGAGTCTGAAGCCAGTATGGTTGACATAACAAGTTCTAGGCTAGGTGTGGCTATACAATAACAGAGACCCTGTTTTAAACAAACAAACACACAAACAAACAAACAAACATAAATCTCTCTCACACCTACATCCTGTTTATACTGTGAGACTCTGGCTTCCCTGTAAGCCTTACTTCCTTGGAAGAAATGCTATCTCCAAATTTGTGTCACCTACCTGTGCCAAAGAAAGCTGTCCATAGGTGACCTGCTGGCCACAGCCAAGCCTGTCACCCCATTCCATCAAAACCTTGTGGCTACCACCTCCTCCATTTCATCTTGCACAAAAGTTTTTTTCCACATTCATTTTCTACCACTTCTGGGACACCAACTTGTATCTCAGCAACTCATTTTCCACATGACCTTATGAAAACTCCTAAGACTCCAGAGAGCATCCTCAGGGTCACCACAGAGTGAGGGTGGGGTCATTGCTCGGGCCCCAGCACTTGCTGGAAGTACATGTGGTTATCTCTTATATTTGTTTGTTCAGACTTATCTAAAATACAAAGACACTGATTTCCATCCCATTCCTGTTATATTTCATCTACACTTTAAATGAAATCCCCATCCTGAGAGTTGGTCACAGCACACAGAAGGACCCTGGCAACATCATGACCTCCTTTCTGAGCCCTTTCAGGGACTGAGTATCTTCGTCTTGGACTTGGGTTCTTAAGGACTGGTTCAGTGTGGCCTCCTAGCTGTTTCCAAGGCTGACCCTTCTCAGTGTCTCTGTCTGAATTTCTGGCTATCTGTCTGCCATGCCTTTTCTTCTCTGAAGCCAGAAGGCTTGAACCACAGTTTCCATCTTTATCCGAATAGCTGTGAGTAGATAGCAGGGAAAAAAGGCATGTGGATGGGAGGAAGCAACTGGCTTTTTTCCAACAATTCCTCATGACCTTCCTGCCTGTCAGAAGTCATACAGGTGATGGGCAGATTCTTGCTTCTTAATGCCTCAGACTCTTCGTCACAATAATTAATAATTAATTAATGCAATATCTACCAAATTATTGAGCTGATTCAAATTCAAGTGGCTAAATTTTCCACTCTATAAGATAAACTATCCTGGGAACAAGCTGTAAGTTCTTTCAGGTTAACGCAGAGCCTGGGACCTAATATAAAGGCTACGCTAAAGCTTCGCAGTATGCTTCTCTGTGAGGTTCTCAGTAGAGTAACTGAGCAAAACACAGTAGGCAAAGTCTGTAGACCCCTTTGAGGCTCGTGCTTACACTTCCTGGTAAGCTATCATGACTTCCATTTGCACAATGTATTACAGCTTCCCTACATTTTGACATGGATTGACAAGTACCTCAAGCAAAGCCTTTTCCAGTTGAAACCGCTGAGGCCCATCCAACAAATACTTATGAAGTTGGGACTGGATGTCAGGTAAATGAAGTCACACTGATGATCTATTGTCACAATTCCTGTCTTCAGGGAAAGCAGTGAGCACAGTGCAAACAGCACTAGGCTTTGAAAAGCTCATAAAATGTCAAGGGGAGCACTCTGCTAGAGGTCTTGTATGATTTTTATAGGATCAGTTTTGCAGATAATGGGAGCTACAGGAAGGACATTCTGAGCTCTCAGCTGAGTTTTATTTGGAGGTTTTATTTAATTTATTTTTTTCTGCTTCTTTCACCTCCTGAATTGGAAAAGATGGAATCCAAGTGTGATGGCTATTCTTGGTTGTCAATTTGACTACATCTAGATTTAACTAAGAGCCAATGGCTGGGTACACCTGTGAGGAACTTTTTTCTTAATTAAATGATTTGATGTGGGAAGACCCACTTCTAACCTAGATCTTTGAGATGAGAAAATGTCTCCCTCCTTCTCTCTCTCTGTCTTCTATAAGTTCTGTTACTCTAGAAAACCCTAATTAATGTACCAAGCTCCTTTCTCTTCCAGAAATGCAAAGGCAGTAATTACCCAGGCAGTACTAGTCCAACACTAGTCCAGTGTCTCCAGGGTGCCCTTAGGTATTTTCACCATGGAATGCCTTTGATTTTGCTTTCTTTCTGTTTGGCACAGTAAAAAAATTTAAATTATTTTGAGGGAAGGGAACACCAATCTACCCACAAAATACTTCTATTCAAAATTTACCCTGTCTACAAGATGTGCAGGGATAAAGATAGAGCAGATAGAACAGAGACTGCAGGAATGCCCAACCAATGCCTGGCCCAAACAAAGACCCACCCTATGAGAGAGTGCCAACCCCTGACACTGTGAACGATACTGTGCTAAGCCTGCAGACAGAAGACTGTCAGAGTTCCTCTGAGAAACTGCATCCAGCAGCTCCTCAAAACAGATGGTGAGACTCATAGCTAATCATTGGGTGATGTGTAGGGAGTCTTGTGGAAAAGCGAGAGAAAAGAGAAAAGGACCTGGATGTGTCAGGAGAGACACAAGAAGACCAACAAAGCCACGTGACTATAGCCAAGAGGGACTTGCTGAGACTGAAGCACCAACTAAGGACCATGCAGGAACTGGACCTAGGACCCCTATGAAGAGGTAGACAATGCACAGCTTAGGCCTCATGTGGGCCCACTAGCAAGGGAAGTGGGGACTGCATCTGATTAGGACTCACTTGCCAGCTTTTTGATCACTTTCCCCTGGCAGGACTGCCTTGCCAGGCCACAGGGGAAGAGGACATGCTCAGTCCTGATGCAACTTGATGAGCTTGGGTGGGTGGGAAAGAGAGCACCCCTTTTCTGAGGAAAACGGGAAGATAAAGGGGAGAGAGGGAGGATGAGGCTGGGAGGGAAGGAGGTATAGGGCTCCAACCAAGATGTAAAATTAATAAAAAAATTATTTCGAGGGAAGATGCACATCACTTTTGTTCATGCTAATAGTTTTTTCTTAAAAAAAAAAACAACATCTGGGATAGAAAAATGGATGAGATAAGTGTAAAATACATTTTAAAGACTCTGTTCCTAGAAACAGAACAGAACTGCAGTGGCCAGGGGTTCAGGCTGCCCTGGATCCAGGCCTAGGAAGTGAGTCAGTTGTGGCAAAGAAACCATATTATGGAAGAAGATCCCGGGGCTTGGTGTGGGAATGGGACATACTGGATGATAGAAATTCTGCTCTTATGCACGTATTGTTTTGCAAAATTCAGGCATGAGATCATTTGGCTTGGCTGTTTTCTCTGAGGGTTTCTCACAGACAAACGAAGTTATCCGAATTGAGTTAGAGCAGGGGAAAGACATTTGGGGGATTATCTGATTGTGCATGGGGACAGTTATGCATGTCTCAGTTAGGTCAAATGCCTTTCCATTTGTTCCCTAGAGGCATAGCCATGAATATGTGATCATATCACTTCTTCTTGATGAGTTCCAGAAAAGAGCAATCCTTTCTCCAAACCATGGTCAGAAATCTCAGTCGGCGTCCTCTCCTCACGGCTGGTGTTACCTGACTAAATGGCAGTTGGCTGACTGGGTTTATTTTTTGTTTAAAACTACTGGGAAGAACAGTCCTCATGATTAGTCACAAACTCCACCACAGTAAGAGCATGGGAGTAACAGGAGCCTTAAGTCAGTGGAACCGCCTCTTTCTAGAAGGAGTCGGCTTGATGATGTCACATTGTTAAAGTGTTTCTGATTGCTTGCATGGGAATGTCCCCAGGAATAACATGTAATTGTGGACATTTCAATTGCACTCTTGTCAGCCTTTGTCTTTGGTTAGGTCAGGAATGTTTTGGCTTTTCTATGCCCATGTCACTTACCATCTGCAGGACTTTGGTCAAATTTCCTCATTCTGTTCAACTACCACCTGATTCTGCCACCTGATTTTCTCCTTACCAGAATGGTTCCCTAATCTGCAACAAAAAATAGCAGACATAATGGCCTCTCCTCTATGAGATACTGACGTGCCAGAAGGAACTTGGCGTCTACAGGTCGTGGTCTTCTTGAGTGGACAGAGAAGGGGAGGAATGTGCATGCTGAGGTTGCCCTTCACGCTGAGGTAGGCTCACGCGCAGAGCGGAGATCCGTCCAGCACAAGGCAGCCTGTGGCAGAGTACAGGAGAGCGGAGTTAAGCCTTCCTCTCATCTTTAGGCTTCTCAGGGTCAGCTCCTGCAAGCCAAAGGCTTGCTCATGAGGACAGACCCTGACAGACCCAGAAATCAAACACCCTCAGTTAGGGAAGAAGTATAGCATACCACTGGCATCCAAAACCACTAACGTCTGAAGATGTTTTAGCTAAATGGAGAACAGAGAACTTACTAAGTGGCACATGTAGTAACAAAGTTAAAGCCCTTCTTATTATGTGAGAACCAGAAGTCAAGACATTAAGAAATCTAAACATCACGGGTCCATCCAGTTGTTGAGAAAACTAGTGGCATTTAGGGTATATGACTATTTTCCTGGAATTCAGAGATCAAAATACCATACACAACAGTCACTATGTCTAAATTTCTTGGGGTAAATAGTTATTGTTTGTCATTAGCCCTGATTTGTATATGTGAAAAACATTGAATAAAGTATTTTATCATTCTGAGACTTGGTTTCCTCACTCATATGTATACATAAATGAATATATATGTGTGTGTCTGTGTGTTTATGCATATATATACCCATATACACAATATAGTATACATTTATCCATATCATAGATATATTTACCCTATATATAACAAATACAGGATATGTATACATTCCTATATGAGCATATATTTAAAAAGTATATGTATATTTATGATATATACCATATGTGTATTTAAAGTCTATGACATAGCTTGGTCTTCTTGGTTCTATTTTTACATATGTTATTTTAATTACATTCTATATTCATTAAGTATGTAATCTATAGATGTGTGCTTCTCAGAGTGGCAGTGAAAGTGACATGTGGTCAAGCTTGTGAAAGTGGCTCTCACACAGTGATACCCTACACATACTCTTCATGGTGGTGGCATCCCAAGCTGGGTTCTCTTGAGACTTGTAGGCCATATGTGCGGCTGTATGCTGTGATTTCAGATCATACAGTAACTATTAGGATATCTCTGCTAAAAATACATCAGCAAATAAAAACTTAGCTTGGTCACTTTGTTTCTGGATTCTAGAAATAATTTATAACAAATGCTTAAACTCTGTTCAGTGAAAAATGCTTTCTTAGTTGGGACATTCTAAGTTTCTACTTGGAAATCCACATCAGTTGGTAAGTAGAGGGACTGCTGTGTCAAAGGCCCCTTTCTTGCCTCCTCTTTTATTGGTGGGTGAGGCAGACTTGGCTTGGACCAAATGCTGACATGCCAGGTATCAAGAAAGAGAACATAACTTAGATGCTGAGGCTCACTGCCTGGCATTGCTCATAAATTATGGATGGCACAATTAAATCTTTTCCATTCCGAGTACACATACCTTCCCTGTTCCCAATTGTAACTTTATATTTCATATTCTGTTCTCCCACATGGATGGCTCCACTGGAGGTTAAATAATTTACATTCCTATTAAACCTTTCCTGGTTCCACCAAAACAGCTTTTAGAAATGCAATTATTAGGGTCTCAAGAAGAAGTTCCAGGGTTGTGACAGTAGCTCCATGGAGAGAGCCTATCTAGGGTGCTCAAGACCCTGGGTTTGATTCCCAGCACTTTGGGGTGGGACAAGGGTAAGGGAAAAGAAGGAGAAGAGAGGAGAGGAAATGAGGGAAGAAGAAAGGAGAGGAAGAGAAAGACGAGGGGAGAGGAGGAGAGGAGAGCAGAGGACTTCAAGTGGCATGTTAAGTTATGTCATCTCGGTACACACTAAAAGCAGATGTTTGCATGTGTACGCAGATGAGCCATTCTAAGCCACTAAACTACTGTGTCAGACTCAGCACGTTGAAGCTGTCACACTTGGAGGTACTGTGTGTGTTCCCTTTGTACTGGCTTTAGATACATGTACAGCTCAGTCTTCATGGTGTCTGTCATCTGTTTCTTGCTGCTAATAACACAATAGGATAGAGTGGGTAAATTAGAAGGAAAATAGGAGGTTTGGGGATGTAGTTCTGATCTCAGGTTAGAGACTTGCACTTGATAGTGGCCTTCTTGCCACTGAGTTCTGAGGCAGAGCAGGAGAGATGAAGCCAAACTGGCTTTTAGGGCCGTTCCTTGCTGAAGATAGCCCATTAGCTCATGAGTTCATTAATCACCACAATGGATCAGTCCATCCATGGAGGCAGACCCTAATCTCCTCTTAAAAGTCTCATTTCTTACCATCACATGATGGGGTGATAGAGAACAAGACAAACCACATGGAAGCAGAAACCATTTCTTACATCTTTTATTTTCATAGAAAAATTTCAACTTGCTCCTACTACCAGATTCTTTCTCTCCAGCCATCATTAGAGGGAACAAGCTCTTATAATTTCTAACAAACTCAGATGTAAGGAAATTTGTTGTTAAACCTTTTACCGGCAATGAGCATTTCTATAGCATTGTGCATTTATATGCTCACTTTTGACCTCTATGGGAGAGACAGGATACAATCACTTGTTTTACAAGCTAGGCCAGATGGTTTGAAGAGGATATAAGGCAACTTTATGTTTGTTCATTTAAATACAGACACCTTCTTGTTATGATAATCATTCTTTAGTTTCCTGTGACATTCCTGAGTTTCAGATTGTCACCCTAAAGAAGCAGAGTCCAGTCAGTGTGATGGCATACATCTGTAATCCCAGCATTCAAGAAGCAGAGGCAGGAGAATGGCTCTAAATCTACGGAGAATGGCCTGGTCTACTGAGCAAGGTCAAGGTGACCTAGGGCCATCTTCTATCAAGATTATCAATCTCTGGAGATTTAGCTCAGCACTTATAGAGGGCTCTGCCAGAGATCTGGAGTTTGGCTCTCGACACCTGTGTGGCTCATAATCCCCTGTAACTCTAGTACCAGGAGATCCATTGTCTTCTCCTAGCTTCTTTGGGCATCTGTACTCATGTCACATACACACAAAAAAACTATTTTAAAACTATATTTAAAAATGTAGAGTCCTTGGTTTATGCTCTTACACAAACTCTGTTGCTGCCACAAACACTATTCTAATGACAGGAATGGAAGTATCAGAGGTGACTCACACTGACTATCAGTTATGTACCAGGTGCTGTGTTAAATACTTCATGTGTTTAGTTTCGTTGGATCCTCAGAATATTTCTATAAAGAGATGGTCTGTTTTTACCTTTATTTTATGGATGAGACAGCTGCAGATGGGCTTGGTTCAATATAGGAACCAGTCCAAAGCTGTGGGAGCAATTTTGCCAAATCCAGTAATGTAGTCAGCTCAACCTGACTCCTGGGTCCAGACTTTTTCTCTTTGTCCTATGTCTCCCTCCCCACAACCTCTCTCTTGTGAGAAAGGGGCCTTCTATGCAGCCCTTGTAGGTCTCAAACCTGTGATCCTCCTGCCTCAGCCTTCAAAGCACTGGACTTACAGACACATACTACCACATCTAGCTCCTAGCACTCTAAAGTAGCACTTTACACAAAACTAATCCTATGTTTGTGATGATGACACAGAATAAGAGCATTTGTAAATCTGTCTACAGTGGATTGTTTTTTCTAAAGAAACCATCAGTGATATGCTGCTGATATAAATAGAAAACAACCTGGCCACTTAGAAAAACAACTGGCCCATTTCTTACAAAGGTAACCATAGACCCCTACATGCTTATCATATGCTACAACAACCCCCTTCCAGGGTATTTACTCAAGAGAAATAGAAACATATGTCCATGCCAAAACTTGAGTGGCATGTTCAGCATTATCAAGGCCCCCGGTTCAATTTCTATCAGAAGAGAAGAAGCGAAGAAAAAAGAAAGAGAAGGGGAGGAAAGAAAGAGGAAGGGGGTGGGAAGAGGAGAGAAGACATGTCTTAGCCCTTGCCTCTATTTCCTGTACTTTTGGTTGTAAGCCTAGCTATAAACAGCTGAGCCATCTCTCCAGCCCTGGAGTATTTCTTTAAGGGCTACTGACATCAAGAACTTAGGGCAAGATTGTCTATCCTTTGGTTGACTCACAAAGCAACATTTATCTTTCAACTTCTCTTCCCTGTCAGCAGATGAATTTAACTCTTTTTACTTCTCTTCTCAAATGTCTACCCACTCCCATCTGTGATACACCTATTTTAAAAGCAAACCTCCAAACAGCAGCCAGATGCCAGAAAGAGAAAGTTGCTGTAGACAGTGGTTCTCAGCCTTTTGAATGCTGTGACCCTTTAATAAGTTCCTCTTGTGGTGACCCTAACCAGAAATTATTTTTGTCGATAATTCTTTTATTAAAAATAATTATTTACTTTTATTTTAAGTTCATTGGCATTTTGCCTGCATGTCTGTCTGTGTGAGGGTGTCATATTACCTGGAACTGGAGTTACAGCAGTTGTGAGCTGTCTATCGGTGCTGGGAATTAAACCCCGGTGGTCTGGAAGAATAGCCAGTGCCCTTAACCACTGAGCCATTTCTCCAGCTCCACATTGCTACTTCTTAACTGTGATTTTGCTACTTTTATGAAATGTCAATATCTGTGATTTCTGATGGTCTTAGGTAACCCTTGTGAAAAGATGGTTCCACCCCCCAAAAGGGTCACAACTCTCACTGAGAACCCTTGGATTAGATAATCTTACTTCATTTGCCACCTAGAGTAAGAAAGGCAAGACCTGTGTCCTGGTCAGCAGGCTCAAAGTCAAAGGCCAGAGGCACAACTCAATCTTGCTAAGGGGAGGCCAGTAGTTTTATTCTTCTCAGGCTTCTAAGTGATTGGATAAAGGCCCCTGTATTATAAAGGTTTGCCTGCCTTAGACTCCAATCTAAATGTTAGTCTCATTCAAAAGTCCCCGATAGAAGACCCAGAATATTGTTTATCTACACATCTGGACACCATGGCCCAGTCAAACTGACATAAACACAACCCCTGCAATTGTCACTCAGCCCCCTTTCTCTTCCTTTTCCTTGGGGGATGGGGCGGTCTGTACATCTTGTAAGCCCAACACTAGAGAGGTAGAAAGAGCAGAACTGGATAATCTAGGGCCAGCCTGAGCTGCATAGCAAGACCTCGTATAAAAGCAAAACAAAACCCTGAAAGATAATAGTTTAGAAAAGACTAGAACCTCAGGCGAGGTGCTGCTTTCCAAACTTAGGTGATGACGAGACTCTTCAGGCTCATGAAAGCCCTCTTTCCCTCCTCGTAAATTCCAATCAGGTAAGGTTTCTATGGGGTCCAGGACTCTGTAGTTTACATAAACTTCTCTAGGAGTCATGTCCAGGAAGATTTGAGCAATGGTACAAAACAAAACAAAATAGAAAAACAAAACAAAGCAAAAAACCCCCAAACAAAACAAAACACAAACCAGAGCTACCTGTAATTAAAGAACTGGCTACCTGGTGAGGTTTTCATGGCACTGACTTTAAGTCAGTCTGTGATTTGAAATTGCTCCAATAATGCACAACAAAATCTACTTAAATTATTTTCCTTAGCTGGGGGTGGTGGTGCACACCTCTAAGTCCAACACTAGAGAGGGAGAGAGAGGACTGGGCATGCTAGAGCTAGTGTGAGCTTCATAGTGAGAGCTTGTAAAAAAACAAACAGAAACAACACAAAGCAACAACCATGAAAAATATTTTTTTTACCTTTTTTAATTTTTATTTTTAAATTAACATTAAATATTAAATTAACATTTAATATTAAATTAATATTTAATTTTTAAAATATTAATTACAGTTTATTCACTTTGTATCCTACCTGTAGCCCTTCCCTCATTCCCTCCCAATCCCACCTTCCCTCCTCCATACCCCTCTCCAAGACTACTGATAGGGGAGATCCTCTTCCCTTCCATCTGACCATCATGTCTCATCAGGACTGGCTGCATTGTCCTCCTCTGTGGCCTGGTAAGGCTGCTTCTCCCTCAGGGGAAGGTGATCAAAGAGCAGGCCAATCAGTTCATGTCAGAGACAGTCCCTGTTCCCATTACTATGGAACCCACTTGGACACTGAACTGCCATGAACAACATCTGTGCAGTGGTTCTAGGTTATCTCCATGCATGGTCCTTGATTAGAGTATCAATCTCAGAAAAGACCCCTGTGCATAGATTTTTTTTTTTTTGGTTGTGTTGCTCTTCTTGTGGAGCTCCTGTTCCCTCCATATCTTTCTACTTCCCCCTTCTTTCATAAGATTCCCTGCACTCTGCCCAAAGTTTGATTATGAGTCTCAGCGTCTGCTTTGATACCCTGCTGGGTAGAGTCTTTCAGAGGCCCTCTGTGATGGGCTCCTGTCCTGTTCCCTGTTTTCTCCCTCTTTGATGTCTGTCCCATTTGCCTTTCTGAGTGAAGAATGATCATCTTGACCAGGGTCTTCCTTCTTGCTTAGCTTCTTTAGGCGAACAGATTTTAGTATGTTTATCCTATATTATATGTCTAACATACACTTATAAGTGAGTATTTACTGTGTGTGTCTTTCTGCTTCTGGGATAACTCACTCAGGATGATCTTTTCTAGATCCCACCATTTGCCTGCAAATTTCATGATTTCCTTGTTTTTAATTGCTGAGTAGTATTCCATTGTGTACCACAATTTCTGTATCCATTCCTCCATTGAGGGACATCTGGGTTGTTTCCAGGTTCTGGCTATGAACATAAAGCTGCTATGAACATGTTTGAGAAAATGTCCTTGTTGTGTACTTGAACATATTTTGGATATATGCCAAGGAGTTGTATAGCTGGATCTTGAGGAAGTACTATTCCTAATTGTCTGAGAAAGCACCAGATTGATTTCCAAAGTGGCTGTACAAGTTTCCAGTCCCACCAGCAATGGAAGAGGTATCCCCTTTCTCCACATCCTCTCCATAATGTGTTGTCACTTGAATGTTTTTTAGTTACTCTTTCTTTTATTTTTATTAATTACAGTTTATTCACTTTGTATCCCCCCTATTGCTCCCTCCTTCCTCCCCTCCCAATCCCATCTTCTCTTCCCCTTCTCCACCAATGCCCCTCCCCAAGTCCACTGATAGAGGAGGTCTGCCAGAAGCTGGAAACAACCCAGATGCCCTTCAGTTGAGGAATGGATACAGAAATTGTGGTTTAGCTACACAATGGAATATTACTCAGCAATAAAATACAAGGAAATCATGAAATTTGCAGGCAAATGATGGGAACTGGAAAAGATCATCCCAGAAGCAGAAAGACACACATAGTATATACTCACTCATAAGTGGATATCAGATACATAATATAGGATAAACATACTAAAATCTGTACAGCTAAAGAAACTAATCAAGAAAAAGGACTCTGGCTAAGATGCTCAATTCCCATTCAGAAAGGCAAAGAGGATGGACATCAGAAGAGGGAGAAAACAGGGAATAGGACAGGAACCTATCACAGAGGGCCTCTGAAAGACTCTACCCAGCAGTGTATCAAAGCAGATGCTGAGACTCATAACCAAACTTTGGGCAGAGTGCAGGAAATCTTTTTTTTTAAATTTTTTATTTAACTTTTATTAATTACACGTTATTCACTTTGTATCCCCCCATTAGCCCCACCCTCCTTCCCCCTTCTTCACAAATGCCCCTCCCCAAGTCCACTGATAGGGGAGGTCCTCCTCTCCTTCTTTCTGATCTTAGTCTATCAGTTCTCATCAAAAGTGGCTGCATTGTTCTCTACTGTGGCCTGGTGAGGCTGCTTCCACCTCAGGGGGAGGTGATCAACGAGCAGGCCAATCAGATTATGTCAGAGGCAGTCCCTGTTCCCATTACTATGTAAACCACTTGGACACTGAACTGCCATGGGCTACATCTGTGCAGGGGTTCTAGGTTATCTCCACGAATAGTGCTTGGTTGGAGTATGAGTCTCTGGGAAGTTCCCTGTGTTCAAATTTTCTTGTTCTGTTGCTCTCCTTGTGGAGTTCCTGTCCTCTCCAGCTCTTACTATTTCCCACTTCTTACATAAGATTCCATACACTCTGACCAACAGTTGGCCATCAGGCTCAGCATCTGCTTTGATAGTCTGCAGGGCAGAGCCTTTCAGAGGCCCTCTGTGGGAGGTTCCTAGGTTGTTTCCTGTTTTCTTCTTCTTCTGATGTCCATCCTCTTTGCCTTTCAGGATGGGATTGAGCGTTTTAGTCAGGGTCCTCTCTCTTGCTTAGTTTCTTTAGATGTACATATTTTATTGGGTTTGTCCTATGTTGTATATCTATATGAGTGAGTATATACCGTGTGTGTCTTTTTGCTTCTGGGACAACTTACTCAGGATGATCATTTCCAGGTCCCACCATTTACTTGCAAATTTCATGATTTCCTTATTTTTCATTGCTGAGTAATACTCCACTGTATAGATGTACCACAATTTCTGCATCTATTCTTCAGTTGAGGGGCATCTGGGCTGTTTTCAGCTTCTGGTTATTACAAATAAAGTTGCTACAAACATGGTTGAGCAAATGTCTTTATTGTGTACTTGAGCCTCTTTTTGATACATGCCTAGGAGTGGTATGGCTGGATCTTGAGGAAGTGCTATTCTTAGTTGTCTGAGAAAGCGCCAGATTGATTTCCAGAGTGGTTGTACAAGTTTACATTCCCACCAGCCTTCTCTACAACCTCTCCAGCATGTGTTGTCACTTGAGTTTTTTATCTTGTCCATTCTGATGGGTGTAAGGTGAAATCTCAGGGTCATTTTGATTTGCATTTCCCTAATGGCTAATGAGGTTGAGCATTTCTTTAAGTGTTTCTCTGCCATTTGATATTCCTCTACAGAGAGTTCTCTGTTTAGCTCTGTTCCCCATTTTTTTTTAAATTGGATTACTTGGTTTGCTGCTTTTCAGCTTCTTTAGTTCTTTATATATACTGGATATTAGTCCTCTGTCAGATATAGGGTTGGTGAAGATTCTTTCCCAATCTGTAGGCAGTCACTTTGTTTTGATGATGGTCCTTTGCCTTACAGAAGCTTTTCAGTTTCATGAGGTCCCATTTATTGATTGTTGCTCTTAGAGCCTGTGCTGTTGGTGTTCTGTTCAGGAAGTTTTCTCCTGTACCAATGAGTTCTAGGGTATTCCCCACTTTTTTTTCTAGCCAATTTAGTAAGACCTGGAAAGGACAGGAGCTCCACAAGGAGAGCAACACAACCAAAAAAATCTGTGCACAGGGGTCTTTTCTGAGATTGATACTCTAATCAAGGACCATGCATGGAGATAACCTAGAACCATTGCATAGATGTTGCTCATGGCAGTTCAGTATCCAAGTGGGTTACATAGTAATGGGAAGAGGGACTGTCTCTGACATGAACTGATTGGCCTGTTCTTTGATCATTTTCCCCTGAGGGAGAAGCAGCCTTACCAGGCCACAGAGGAAGACAATGCAGCCAATCCTGATGAGATCTGATAGACTAGGATCAGAAGGAAGGAAAGGAAGAAAAATAATTTTTATTAGGCGATTTCTGTGGCCTTAACATGTAGCTAAGTCTCTTCCTGACAGGATACTATTAGCAGTGGGGTGACTACAGTTAATGTACTGGCTGTAGTTGGTGAAGGTTGAGGAGGGATAGTAGTAAGTAGAGGGTGGAGTCACAGCATCCCCACAGCAGGTTCCTGCCTTAGCTAAGATTCATGTGTGCCCTTTTAGATGGTTGGCAGAGCTTTGAATGGGAAGAATTTAGAAACCAGAGGAGGTGTATGCCCAATGCTCCCGAAGCAGATAGCCATATTCATTTTTTTTTCTTTCAAGAAAGCTTTAGCTGAAGCTAGAATGAACATCAGATGAATATCTTTAGATATCAGAAGAGTGTTCATGGGGAAGAGATTTTTGACTCTTTCCTCCATGTTCCCAAAGGACAGAAATAGCCTTAAAGGATGGAAATTATAGAGGGAGGTGGGGATTGTTGGGTAGGCAAGAGAAAACAAAGAGAAAGAAGTGTGAGTCATACCCAGAGCAAATGTCACCCACCTGCTGGCCCTTAACCCCACTGGTCAGAGGTCTTTGGCAAAAAAATGGTTCTCTCTGAGCTTTCTCAGGTGCAAAATAAGAACATGGCTGCAGGGCTGTGCTGAGGTTTGGTCACCATGGCTCTGAGGCTTTTAGCAGGGAGATGAACGCGTAGACAGAGTTCACTAAGCTATAGAGCAGGATAAGGCTCATATTGTCATGTGGATGGATGGATGGATGGATAGTTAGATAGATGGATAGATGGATGGATAGATAGATGGATGTATAGACACTCAAGGTCCTTTCTCCCCAGCATCTCACTGGACTCGCAAGGCAGCAGCACATTCCTTTGCTTGTGAAAGACTGTTCTTTTGTTTTCAGTGAAAACATTTGCTCTCCCTAGGCAGCAACCCTTGGCATCTGAGTTTAAAATCTTGAGAGTTTAGGATCTGGCTTTCTGCTGGGAAGTTATAACATTACACAATGCTCACTTTTTCCTACCCTTAATATTGAAGCTTGGACTAGGAATCATAAAACAAAGTTATGGAAAATACAAACAAAATGCAAAGAACCAAACTGGTTTTAGCTGACATATCTATGCACAAAGAACACTCTATTGCATTGAGGACAATTAAGAAAACATGAAGAGGCAAGGTCTAATGGAGTGATTAAAGCATGCCCCATCCCAAGTCAGACAAGATTAATAACTGTTTTATAGGAATGTATGAAGCATATCACTTGATGTCCTTAGAGCAGAGCCTGCTATTCATAAGCCCTCACCTGCACACTACATCTCACTCTTAAACTTTTTTAGAAGGTTAAAAAACACCAGATATCTGAAGGGAACTTATAACACAAGAGAGGGAGAACAAACTATACAAGAAAAAAAAATTAAAGAACATGGAGAAAATAGAGATAACTCAGAACAGGAACAACAACAACCACTTAATGTCCACAAAGAAATGAGAAGATACTTAACAAATGGAAACAGGAAAGAATAATTAGAGACTAAAGAAGATGCCTGTCCTGGCTGTGGTGGTACATGCTTATAACTCCGACATTTGGAGCATGAAAGCAGAAAGATCAGAAGTTCATCATCATCCTTGGCTACCTAGTGAGTTTGAGGCTGATAATGTTGGCTTTGAAATACACATGACTCTGCCTTTCAAAAAAAAAAAACTAAATGAAATACTTTTGAATAAATAAACTATGATAGCTCAGAGAGAAAGATAAAATATCTCTCAGATTTGATGAAAAAGATAAGCAATAAGAGAGGGAGTGGGTGGGTAAAAATGGTCAGACAACCAATCCAGATTATTTCTACATCCGAATAATTTTAAGGATGAGAGTCTGTAAAGTCCTTAGTGAAGATAATTATCACACAGATAAAGTGTTTCTCAGTATACAGTGCATTATCCACTAGATGATGCCTGATGTCATGTCCCTAATCTAATACATAAAAGAGACTATTACATTACATAGGTTCCATTCATTACAGTAGTAGTTACACTGGCAAGAAGGAGAACATGTTTTAAGTTTCCAGAAAGAGAAGGAAAAGGGCCAACAAGGAAGAAAAGTGAGAATTCAAGATGTGGGAAACTGGCCAACAACAGCATCAGAATCTAGGAGACAAGAGCAGCAACAATGAGACTATGTCTGAGGGAGCTGGAGTTCTATACCCAATTCTACTGTCCAGAAGGAAGCTAGAAAAAGCACAGTTTTAGAGATTTAAGGCCTCAGGAATGTGTTGTTTCTAAGAAATTACTGAGACTGTGCATCATCAAAATGAACACCTACTACTATAACAACAAAACATCGAATTCAGAAACTCAGATCCATTGATGACCTAAAAGTAAAGCACTCCTCAGGTGCCTTTGTAACCCATGGGCTAACTGAAAATTGGCATTAATGACTGCCTCAAGATGGCTCTTCTTTGTAGTTGGCCTCAGTGTTTCTTACAGTGGACCTTAGTCAACAATTGAGTAAAATTAGATCCTCTATCCATCCTGGGTCCTCAAAAGGATAATGTTTGCCCTGAAATTCCCCCACTGGGTCAGCAGATTCTTTGTCAGGTTTGCAACATAGGGCAAGCTCAGCTCTCCCAGCCCAATTCTGCTCTACCCGTTGTATTTAAGATATATAAAATTTGAGGCTCTTACCTCTGCCTTAATCTTTCTCAAAGAACACACTTTCACAGGATGTAACAGGGGAGAAGGAAAGGAAAACCCTAGAATGAAGGCTGTTTGGCTCTGAGAGAAGCCAGGAGGTAACCTCCAGGCTTGAAAACAAAACCAAGGAGATAATCTGGTAGGCTTCAGCATGTGAAAAACAGGTCCAAGGTAAATGATACAGTTCTGAGGGAGAGTCTAGAAAAACACAAGGGTGAGTACAGACAAAGCTAAGAAAACAGAAGGGCAAATAGTAACTGCAGACAAAACAGAAAGTTGTAAAAAATGGAAATATAATCATATTATGCCTCTTGGCTAGCATAATGTAAAATTGTAAAAATAAACATCAGATTAAATTTTTTTTCAAAAAGTTCCTGGATTTGGGTCAAATAGTGAAAGCTAAATTCCCATTCCATGGTAAGGAAGTCAAGAGGGATACCCAAAATCTGTCACAGAGGTAAAAGTTTAACAAATAGCAGAACTGTGAAGGAGTTCCATTCTTGTTTCTGAGGAACAAGGTCAAAGTGTCAGGTGGAGAGTGTTGTCCTCTTTTACAGAAAGAAGAAAAGTATGGAGGAAGTGAAACCTCATTGACCGATATTGGTTCCCAGGAACAAATTTTGTAGGCAGAATGGTAGGAGAGGCGAGTGATCAGAGCCTAAAATGGTCCTGGTCCTAGGTACCACACCCTAAGAGGATCGCCTTAAGAAAATTCGGGGCTGTAAGCATCTTCTGTCCAGAAACTGGGGTTCTGAATGCTTTGCCACTGAATGTTTTATCAAAAGTGGGATTTCCTGGTCAGCTCAAGAAATGCTACTGATTCTGGCTAGCATTCATTTATTGGAAAGAAAGAAGAAAAGAGGATGGGAGTGGAAGTCAGAGGAGGGATGGGAAGGATGGGAAGAGGGAAATGGAGAGGGGAGAAAGGCAAAGGTGAGAAGAGAAGTGGGGAGGAGGAGAAGCGGACGAAAGGGAAGGAGAAAGGAGGGCAGAGGCAAGGTGAGGCCAGGAGAGGAGGTGAGAAGTGTGGGAGAGAATGGGGTGGAGAGGGAAGAAAGAAGAGATGAGGGGAAGAAGAGGGGAGAGACAGGAAGGAAAGGGCAAGGGAGGGGAGAGGAGAGGAGAGGGACGGATTCAAAAGGACCAGGAAGAAACACATCAAGTTCCAGTGGACTACTTTTCTCAGAAAGTATCTTAAATTGCTGCCCAGTTGTTGTATTTGGTGATAAGAGGCAGCCTAGCCGGTTTGGACAGAGATTTAGACACAAGATGCAGAGGAAAGTTCCAGCAGGTCACGATCTAAGGAGAAGCAGGGTTGGCTCTGGTGCTGAGGAGCAGACCATGATAGGAAGATTAGAGGCCGGTACTCCAGGTAAGGTACGGTAAATGAGCCAGAAAGTTCCGTGAACACACAAACTGGAGGGACTTCCCAAGAGGAGGCGCAGGGCCTGTTAGGAGGAGATTCTCAGAAGAAAGGAACCTCTCCCGGTGGAAAGTGGGTGTGTGAGTGTGCTGCTGAACAGCTGGGCTAAGATGGACCTGACCTTATCTCACAAACAGGGCAGGTGGATGAAGGTGAGGGTGTTGAGAAATCCAGCCTGGATTAGTCATTTGGGCCTCAAATGAAACTCCCAGTGGCCTAATAAATGAAGCAGAGGGAGGATATTTGACTATGGAAGGGAAGACAAGATGACCATAGAGAGAGGAGGCCAAGACTCTATTTTCCAGAGAAAGCACACCTCAATGACTTTCACCTGGTAAAACTAATTTGAACCTGTTGGCCTCTGGCACTGAGGGAGAATAGTCACCAGCTAGGTGATCTTTTGTTGTAGGAGTTACACAGGAAACAAAGATAGACACACCATTAAATATATACTGCTAAAATATCTATCTGTGTAGTTTGTTTACTGGATCTCATCTTCCCCAGATAATTAAACAGATGCATAGATTCGAGGATTGATCTATTTTTCATTCAACATATGTCTAAGGTTTTACATTATGTTTCATGTAAGTGGAATTCAATTTTGTTGTTGCTGAAAACTGCTTATTCATTTTCAGCAAGGTTTTCATGGCTGTCCTTTATTAAATTAGAAAGCACTTTTTTTTTCCCTAACTCAAGGTTGTCCCCAGGATGCCACGTTTCTGTGTTCTTTCACTTGAATTAGATGAGATAAAATCCCGCAAATGGGATTCCAAAACTCCACCAAGAGTGAGCACAAGTTACTCCCTAACAGGGAGAGAGAGGGGATAATAGAAGGGCGTGTGATAGGCAGCCTGGTGTATTCAAGCACAGCAGAGGGAAAGCTCTTCAACCCCTATCTCCCAGCCCAGGGAGCAGGAGACAGAGCCGCTGCATCAGATGAGTCTAGAGGGCTAGCCCAGGACACAGTGACCCACTAGTGTGAGAATGGCACAGGAGGAAAAAAAATTATAAGTAAGATTACTTTAAAATGCTGATTGGTGTCTAGATAAAGCTAACTAGCCTATCCTGAAATAGTCTGGAAGATATGAGCCCTGGATTCCCTGAAATGCACCATGGATGACTCAGCCTGGCACAGAATGGCTGAGTGTCCATGAGACATTTTCCCCTCATCCCAGGAAGGCTTGTCCTGGGCAGCCTTGCCGGATTGCAGGTGAGTCAGCTCATGGACCTGTGATTCATCAGTCTGGATCTCACTAGTTAGCCACCTGTTTTATTACAGCCATCCATGTTTTTCAAATACATCCTCATCTAATGCACAGATGCTTTCGGGGGGGGGGCGCACGGGAGAGGGTGTTACTGTACTCCCCAAGTAAATGAAACCACATTTTCCACATGAATTCTCTATCAGGTTTTCATCTAGTAACTGTTGAGTCAAAAGGGGCAGTCACAAGTCACATTCTCTCTCTCTCTCTCTCTCTCTCTCTGTGTGTGTGTGTGTGTGTGTGTGTGAGAGAGAGAGAGAGAGAGAGAGAGAGAGAGAGAGAGAGACCAGAGGTCGATATTAGGTTTCTTTCTTGATCACTCTCTACCTTATTTTATTTTGAGACAAGGTCTCTGACTAAATGTAGATCTCACTAATTAAGGGATCTGCCTACCTCTACCTCCTGACCCCTAGCACTGGGGTTATAAATGCATGCCATCTTGCCTGGAGATTTGAACTTAGCTCCTGATGCTTTCATGATGGCCACTTTACTGAGTGAGCTGCCTTCCCAGCTCCACTATATTTCTTGGTATATTCCCTTTATTGGGAACGCCCCATGCTGTAGCTCAAAAGTTTGTGAGTGCTCCCCATGAAGGAACACCTCCTCTCCATACCTCCCCCAGCAGAGCTGCTGGAGGGTGTGGTCTTAGGAGAGACACTTGGCTGAGCCTGTAAATGTGGAAGGCTCCAGGTGAGTCTTCAGTGAGTATTTGAGACACCTAGACAAAGCTTCCCTGGCCCTCTTCATGGCATCCCCTGTAGGATCTGCCTACTTCACCTCTCCCACTCATTCTTTCTGGATAATTTTAGGCAATCTTCAACTGTTTAGTATCTACTCACCCAGCCAGGAGGGGGCTTATATATTTCTCATCATTATTTTCCACTGTTTGCCCTTTGGCCACCTAATGTCTTGTAGGTCCACTCTGGATACCAACTGGACAAAGGTCAGGGGATAACTGAAAGAGCCAAAGAGTGAGATAGTCTCAGCTTCCCGCACTACCCATTGTCATTTAGGGACTGTCTAGAATGGTCTGTATTCTACCATTTCTTCTTTATGAGCTATCCATGTGTCTCTCCAGAGACTCAAGAGGAATCCCACCTTCTGGCTTTCCCACAGACTTCTCTTCCCATGACACCATAACTCACTATTTGGGGTTGAAGCCCAACACCTGCTTTGGGAAATTTGACAGGCCATTCCTGACTCTTACTGTCATAAGTAGACAGATGACAACTCTGAGGGTCTTTGCCAACAGCTGTCAGTAGTCTTTATTTTCACAGTTACAGACGGAGAGAGTAAGCCTATATCATGTCTGGTCTCATGCCTTCAGTAGCCACACTGAGACTGGGTATGTGTCCAAATAGTTCCAACATTGCCAGATGGCTCTTTGAAAGCGATAGCTCTTTTTGCAAAGCACAGAGATGAATACTATAACCATCCAAAATCAATACAGAAGAATGATAGATGAGGAAATAGGACTGAGTAGCACAAAGCAAGAGAAATCACAAAGTCAAAGGTCATAGAGCAATTGTTTTCTAATTTGTCTTTATAAAGAGGAGAAAGAATTGAAGGAGAAGTTGGCAAGTCCAAATGAAAATGTCAGAAACACTTAGTTATCTAAGGCTGTGCCACACACTCCCTTGCACAATATCAGAGGAAGTAAAGCTGAAATTGAGAATATTTTCACAAGTCTGAGCCAGCCAGGAAGCTGGGGAAAATACTTTTAAATTTGGGAAAATTACAGGCTTGCTTTTTGACATTATTTCGAGAAAAACACCAAACCTCAGAACTTACACTGAGAACTTGAATGAGAGAAGGTATTTTAAGCCCCTTGCTTGGCCCAGGAGGGTCAGAAACATGGTTGGTAGAAACTGCAGAAAGACACTGACACAGGGAAATGTGACAAGAGGACTAACATTTTGCTTACCTTGTGTGTTAACTATCCAGACAAAGGCTTAGAGAATCTGGCCTGGAGCAATGGACCTGAGGAGAATTCTTGTGAAAGGCTCAGAGTCAGCACTCTATGGTAGGCCTGACCCCAGCATCATAGGGGAATAAAACACAAACACACCTAGTGCCTTCAAAGATGGAAGTCGGGGGAGCAAACATTCTCACATAATAAAACACATTATCAGAATCTAATGAACAGTCACAGGGGCAGACTTAGAGTTTAATGACATGACCCAAAGGCCATTTAGTACAATCAAATTTGACCAGAAATTTATACAAATAGAACCAGTTGGCTCATTTGAAAAACAGGTATTGGGACAACTGGATAGTCATCCAAACAAAAATAAATTCTAGAGAGTTAAAAAACCTGGAAAGAACTCTATAGTCACTAGAAGACATAGAGGAGAGTTGAAGGAGTAATTTCTTTCCCACGCAATAGTGTGAGTATTTTGTATAATGCTCAAGGCTGACAAACTTGACTGTATGGAACCAAAAATATTTCTGCACAGTAGCCCTTTGCACAGTAAAGTCGAAAAAAATCTGTCAAAACAAGGGGTAGTAAGCGGATAGCACATACTTGAAGCTGAAGAAACAGTCCTTTAACACATAAAGTCGGAGCTTTCTTTTCTGTAACTGTGGTGAGATAAACTCAGCATAAGGGAAAAGGGAGGATTTGTTTTAAGACTCCAGATTACAAACCACCCCTTTGAGGAACTCAAAGCAGCAGCTTTCGGGCAACTAGTTATATTATTTCCATAAGTCAAGAGCAGAGAGCAAGGAATTAATGCATGTGTGCAAGAGTGTCCCCGCCCCCGTGTGTGTGTGTGTGTGTGTGTGTGTGTTTGTGTGTGCTCATACACTCAAGCTTCCCCCGATTAGGAAATAATGGCACACACAGCAGGTGAATCTTCCCACTTAACAAGGTTATCCCCCATAGATATGTCCACAGGACACCTTAAAGTAGACAAACAATCCCTCTAGACTCCCTTCCAGGTGGTTCTTGTTCGTGTGGTATTTACAGTTAAAGCCAAACATTACAGTAGAGCTTCTACACAGGGCTAAATGGAAGACCAGTAATTCATGAGCAGCTTTATCCATGAGAACAATGACAAATGTTGCTTTCATTTAATAGATGGGTACTGGGGTGGGGGCAGGGTAACCACTTGGGAAATGGCAGCTGTCCTGGTGGTGATAGTAGCTTGATTTTTTTTTTTTTAAATTTTCTGGAAAATGTCTTGGAAAAGATCTACTCAAATTATAATGACATCATCAACACTTAGGTCCAGGAACCTTACTCTGGGAATTTGATGCAGGTACTATTGCACAATCCTGAAAACGCGCGCGCGCGTGCGTGTGTGTGTGTGTGTGTGTGTGTGTGTGCATTGTTACATTATTTATACCTGTAGATCTTTCATTTAAATTTCTGATATAAAAGTATTTCATATTTCTAAGTCTTTTTTGAATTTTTGGATATTTTTGCATAGCTTAATTAATTAAGCATTCCAAACCCAAGAACCATTTTTTTTTTCTTTTTTTGCATGAAGTTATCACTTGAAAGGTCTCATCTGGGACTTCCTGGTTACTGATGCTCACTGTTCTCTTTTTTTTCTTTCTTTTTTTTAATTTTTCTTTATTAATTACACTTACTTTGTATCTCCCTCCCCCAGGGTTCCCTCCCTCCTCCCATCCCAATCCCTCCCTTCCTCCACCCTCTGCATGCATGCCCCTCCCCAAGTCCACTGATAGGGGAGGACTTCTTTTCCTTCCTCTGATCCTAGTCAATTAGGTCTCATCAGGAGTGGCTGCCTTGTCTTCTTCTGTGGCCTGGTAATGCTGCTTCCCCCTCAGGGGAGGTAATTAAAGAGCAGGCCAATCAGTTTATGTCAGAGACAGTCCTGGTTCCTATCACAATGGAACCCACTTGGATACTGAACTGCCATGGGCTACATCTGTGCAGGGGTCTTAGGTTATCTCCATGCATAGTCCTTGGTTGGAATAGCAGTCTCAGGAAAGTCCCCTGTGCTCAGATTTTTTTGGTTCTGTTGCTCTCCTTATGGAGTTCCTGTCCTCTCCAGATCTTACTATTTCCCACTTCTTTCCTAAGATTCCCTGCACTCTGCCCAAAGGTTGCCCATAAGTCTCAGTATAGTCTGCAGGGCAGAGATTTTCAGAGGTCCTCTGTGTCAGACTCCTGACTTGTTCCCTCTTTTCTCCTTCTTCTGATGTCCAGCCTCTTTGCCTTTCTGGTTAGGAACTGGATGCTCACTGTTCTTAAGGCTGAGGAAAAGAGTGGAGAGTGTCCAGTGTGGAGAGTGGAATAGAAAGGTCTTAAAAGTCCATTAATTGATAGGCTGAGGATATGGCTTGAAGGCAAACTGCTTGCTTAGTATGTGTGAGGCTCTGGGCTCAATCCCTAACACCACAAGACAATCTGCTAAGTGGAGAACAGTTTCATAGAAATTGTTCAGAGAGTTAGTGTTTTCAATGTTAATTAATGTAAACATATACAATCAAATTATTAAATGTTTATTTTCTATATAGAACAAGATTGAATGTTTTAAAAATTGGATTAGAAAGTAAATAGACAAATTACATTTCCTTCCTTCCTTTGAAAGAAGATACAAGATACTAGAGTAGTTTTTTAAAAAAGGACAAAGCCAGGCCTGGTGTCACACACTTGTAATCCCAGCACTTGGGAGGCAGAGGCAGGAAGATCTTTGTGAGTTTGAGGCCAGCCTGGTCTACAAACTGAATCCAGAACAAAACAAAAAGACCAAAAACTGTATAATCCTCTAGGAGAGAGTGCACCCAGCTCTGTCTCATCAGCTGGAGATTTTGAATGACTATCTGAACCTTGTGAATCTGTCATTAATGACACAATACATACAAAGATCTTAATTTTGTATAAGGCATGGCAAGTGCTCAGATGGCCTCCACTTCATCATTATGTGGTCCCAAAATGGCCCACTAATGTTTTCAGCCACAATAAATATATTGGAATGATAGTTATAAAACTGAGGACCCACACAGTAGGAGGGAGTCAGCCAATGAGAAAGATTCCAGGATGTTTGAGTTTAATGAATCTCTCAGGAGACTCCACAAAGTAGAGGGACTCACCAAGATAAAAGAAAAAAAAGTGGAAGGCCCATCAAGATATAAAACTAGCAATCTTTGTCAGCCACGTGTGTCTAGCAACTTAGATCCCACTCCTTGCTACAGACAAAATGTACTTTCCACTAGCTAATGAATTGAATTCTTTAAAAATCTTTTATTTTAAAATAACTATAGACCCAAAAGAAGTGTCTCCCAATAAGATTTCTAGAGCTAAAATATCAAATATCAAAACCAGAAATTGAAACATTGCAATTGACTAAGATACACTTTTGTCAGTTTCCACCTTGTCGAGCTGCATGTGTGTGTACAAGTGACTTTAGAATACACTATCCAAAGCAGCAGTCCTTCTCAACCTGTGGCTCTCAACCCCCAAAATATTTACATTACGATTCATAACAAGTAGCAAAATTACAGTTATGAAGCAGCAACAAAAATAATGTTGCGGTTGGGGCCACCCCGACATGAGGAACTGTACTAAAGGGTCACAGCACCAGGGACAGTTGAGAACCCTGCTCTAAACTCTGCTTCAGTTTCCATTAGTGACACTCGTGCTGGTGTACATTATATGGACCCAGATGAACAAATAACGACAGGCCCCTGCAAAATAATTTCACTGACCTCAGCATTCTCTATCCTTCCCCTGCAGCTCCTGATGACCCCTATTCTCATTACAGCCTCTATATCTTCCCTTCTTTAGAATGCCAAATTCAGGTTGAGCAACCTTAATCTGAAAAATCTAAATGCTCCATAATTCAGAGCTTTTAAATGCACCCCTATGCTATGAGCGGGAAATACACACCTGGCCTCACATGACCTTTGGCAGTTAAAACACAGAAATGTGTTTCTTCTAATTGCCTTCAGGATCTGCATAGGAGGGTAAATAACACACAAGTGAATATAGTATTTAGGTTGCAGTCCCTTACCAAGGCATTTTACTGAGCATGTGCAGACATCACAAAATTCAAAGCATGCAGAGTCCAAAGCACTTCTGCCCACATGGATTTTGGAAGGAAGCTAATCTGTAATAGAAGCTTAAAGTACGTAGTGTTTCTGATATGCCATTTTTACTTAGTAATATATATTTAAGTTTCTTCCATGTCATTTTGTGCCTGAAGACCTCATTTCTTATTATAACATAGGAAATGTTCACCTACTGAAAGTTATGTTGGTCATTCCCAAGTTTTGGTAACTGTCAATAAAGCTGCTATCAATATCTATGTGGAAATAAATTTATATGGACCTATGTTTTATTCTGTGCTCATTTATCTCGACAAAAGAGCTGTATAAATCCTATCACAGTCAAGGTGGAGAGCTGCCAGTCACCTTGCAGGGCTCCTGTCTCCTGCCTCTTGGCAGCTGTGCTCACTCCTGCCCTTCTGTCTGCTGTCACTCAGCACACATATTATTCCTGTCCCCTGCTAGCCACTAATCTAGTCTCTAGTTTATAGTTTTAGCTTTTCAAAACTGTTATATACTTGGGATGCAACTTGGGATAGAAGTCGTGTGCTTGACTAGGGCGGAAGCATGAGAATTGCATTAGTACAGTGTTGATGAAAGGGTCAGAGTTCAGAGATGCAGACACGATTGAGCAGGTTTCTTATGCAGATCATAGGTACCACTGGAGAGTTCCATCCCTTGGCAGGTGGAGGGAGGTCCCCTGCACCAGGAAGACACTGATATCTTCAGAAGTTTGATGGTAGCTACTCTTGGCAGAAGAGGCTGTTGCAGAAAAAGTTCCCTGGTATCAACAGATATGGTACAAACCCTTTAAAATATATTTAGGAACACATGATAGTTAATGCCTCACAAGACATGAAGACACAGGGAGAATTATCTCCTAACACTGGCCCCACCAAACAAAGCCAACAAAAACAATTTGTGTCTCACATGCTTTTTTATAAACACTGTTATAAACACTCAACAGACATCTTTCTGGAGACCTTCTATGGGGTGAAGACTTAGCTTTGTGGGTGGTAGACACTGCTATGCTGGAGTTGCTGCCAGGGGAGTTATCTGCTCATAGAGCGAGGCCTGCACTAGCTGGAGCAAGAATGAAAGTGGTATTTACATTGCTCCTTGCATCCACTCGTCTTTGCCACGTCAGCCTACTTTCTGTCATGAAGCAGAGGTCCACCTTTCTAATCCATGAATCTGGACTTAGCCATGTGGCTCTGCATTTCAACTAGTGGAATGTTACCGTGGAACCAGGACAGATCAAATGGTGGTTTCTCTCACTCCACTGGGTTTCTCTCTACCCTGACAAAAAACATGCCCAGGCAAGATGCAGGGTGTTGGGTCCAATCATCCAGCCTGCAGCCAGCTGACTCAGATGTATGAGGTTCCCAGCAGAGCTACCCAGTCCACTACTGACCCACAAGCCAGTGTCCCTGAGGTTTTGTACTTACACATTATACAGACAAGAGTAGTCACACTGTGAGGCAGAGATATAAGGATAAAAGTGACTTAACAGAAGAAAGGCAAGAAAGGTAAGGAGGCCACTGTTCTCTTTGCTTTAGCAACTCTCAGTTAGAAAAACAAAAGGGAAGCATGTCGGTGGTAATTTAACAACAACAGGGAAATTATACATATGAACTGGATATATGTCAACCCCTTTTGTTAAGCTCTCACATCCCCATGGTAGTTTCTCTCGATCTCACAGCAAGCTCACAAAGCTGGAGCTCTCCCTCCAGGAGCACGGGGCCAGTGCTGCCAGGCACACTGCCACACAATAAAGGCTCTTTGCAGGCCTGCAGTAAAACACACTGAACCAGAAAGGGAAACTTCCACGACGGGTGGAGAGGGCTGCATTAATGGGGTTGGCTGTCATTAGGACTCGGCTTCTACCTGAGGGATTTGTACAGTGACCCGTCCAGGCTTCTAAGGAGCTGCACCACGTCATTACTGAGGAGGAAAGGGAAGCGGAAATAATGCTATTAAAACTCCTTTAATGGCATTAATGGAGTTAGAGAAAACTACACTTAAGAAGGTGTGTGTGTGTGTGTGTGTGCGCGTGTGTGTGTGTGTAATAACAAAAGCAGACATTCATCTTCACTAGCAATTGTGTGTGTGTGCGTGTGTGTGTGTAATAACAAAAGCAGACATTCATCTTCACTAGCAATTGTGTGTGTGTGCGTGTGTGTGTGTAATAACAAAAGCAGACATTCATCTTCACTAGCAATTGCTATCCCCATTCAGGAAGGGCAAAGGAGTTATTATTAGTAGGGGATTTCCCAGCAATGCATGAAAAAGGTGCAGGGTGACTGGACAGAGCTAGAAGATGACACAGTGCAATAAAAAACACCTTATTTCTTCAGCTAGCTTAGCTGAAAATTTCATGTAGGTTCATTACTTTATTGGCTTGGAAAAAAATCTGACACATTTTCTGCCTTACTCTCACGTGAAGCAAACAGAAGACCGGAAGCAGCTCATGGGTAGATCACTTGTCATCCATGAGGCCATGGCTTGGATCCCCAGCAGTAGCAGAACACACACACATGCTTCATGCATGCACACACACATGCCACAGAAGCACACAGCCCTTGTGTGTGAACCATGTTGTCTGTGCAGTTCAAACTTCTAAACACTAAATTACTCTAACAAGAACACTCCAGGCCAACAGAAGAAACTGTACTTGTCAGTAGATAAACGGCAATTTCAACACTTATGTATTAGCTATTTTAAAGGAACTGTGAAGGTGCTATCTTTATAGAAAACTAAGAGTCTGAGGTTGAAAAGTCTAATTCCTAAAATTGCAAATCATAAGCAATAATATTTGTGCTCTTCTCCTCCTCACTTTGGTTTTAAAATATTCAAAGAGCATACCCCAGACCAAAGACAGTCTTGCTATGAGTCAAGTGTACTCCTGACTCTGCCCTGTGAACTAGTCAGTGCCTCCATCTCCTGAACGATGCTCTCCCATTCAATAGCCCAACTGGAAGTATGAGTCTCGAGCAACCATCTTAAAACCAATGTCATATAAACATCTTTATCTGATAATTCAAAACCACTAAAGGAATTGTATATTTGTATGACTCCACCATGTTAGAAAGAAACAGGTTCTCCTGACCACCTCATCAGCAGAGTTATGGAAACAGAATTTATAGTTTTTAAAACATCAAAATGCTTACTAGGAAATAACCATTGGTTACAAATATAATTCAGACTTCTTATTTCCCTAAATCCTATAACTATAACCTGAGCTCTCTAGATAGTAATTTTACATTTGTGGATGACTTTGATCAGCTCTCAAGATCTCTTGAACACCTGAAAAGCAATTGTAGTTGAATGTGATTATGTGTTAAGAGGCAGTCTTTAAGTCTCCAGAAGCTCGCATGCCCTGGTCTCAGGCGCTCCTGAAAGACCTTTCACAGTCCGTGGAGGGAACCTGATTCTGCTATGGCTCCTTTCGTTTTTAAAAAGTACCTCAGATGCTAATGTAGATTTGTGGTTACTTTTTATTTTTAAGCCAATAAATAATTTTAAAGTAGGCCAATGATAGGTGTTTTCTTTTATGGGGAACACATTAATTTAAAAAAAAATATTGCAAAGAGCATTTCTACAAGGCATATTTGCCCACCACATTTTCTGATTCTGTTTATTAGACAACTAAAGAAATGCTTATTAGACCAACTAAAGAACCTTTGTTTTGCAACTGAAATGAAAAAGCTGACGGGTTGATCATTGTGGGGATCAGTTTCTAAATGTTTTAATAAAATTTTATTTTGTCACAATAGCAGTGAAGGCTCATTAAGAGAAAAGCTGCTGCCTGCTAGCCAAAATAATGGAATCTACCTCTGGTTGAAGACAAGGTATCCAGGTGTCCCTTAAGGGTTAATCCAGTTGGGCCAGGTGAACCTGGCCAAGGGACCACCCCTCAGAGAGACAGGTTCATTTTAAGCTATACTAAAGAGATAGGAGGAATAATTATCCCTTTAATCAGATAATATACTTTTTCTCCCAGAATTCCCAGCTCTACCTACCATAGTTTATGAGCTTTCTTGAGTTTCTGTTGGCTCTGCCTGCTTCTCTGAGACAATAACTGGCTAGACCCTACATCCAGCCTCTGGTTCTTTAGGCTTTTTCATCTTCCTTTAAGTCTCCCCTCCCTGCCAAATGGCAGCTTATTCGGCATTTGGCTGACCTCCATATTGGCTTAACTCAATGGCATAGCCTTTTCTCTGTTCTTCCTCCAGGCAGTTGCCCTGGGATTTTTTTCTTTTAAATTTTAATGAAATGGTCTTCAAGCCTCCTTTTGGGCCAATTCTTAAATTCTTTTACAAACAAGACTAAGAATCTCTAGAAGAGACTCTGATTTCTCTACTAACAATTCTACTCATGCATTCATTGTTGAAAAATACTCAAAATACCAAAACATTACAGTTACTCATAACCTTACTATACAGAAAAGTATCGATATTTGTCCCACCCCTGTCAACACATGCATCCTGTGGTGGGCCTGACTTCTGCTTTTCTGGAAAACCTATAATTTTCTTCAAGGATCAAGGTTTACCCCCTGTCACACTGACACTTCATTCTAACTCTTCCCTTCTGGCATTCTGGTTTGAATCTGAAATGACCCTCACAGATTCATGTCATTGCAACTGGTCTGGCAGAAATGAATATATTGTAATGAGACACCCATGTCCCTTTGTCTGACTATCAGACTTTTAAACAATGGGCCCTGAGAAGCTGGAATCCCCCCTAGGAAGCTCATGTTGGGAAGGAAAAGGCTGAAGCCTGGTGCCAGCCAGAGGGAAAACATCTCCCGGAAAAGACATTTCACACAGCCCCAACAACTTAGACCACCTTGCAGGGCAAGCCGGAAACCCAGACAATGACTGATGGTGGACAGGACCACACCATAACCAAGAATGCTTATCTCTGGCTCCCTGTTTAAACTTTCATGTCACGTTGGGAACCTGAAGAGGGAGTGGAGGGAGTGAATGATTTTTCTCTCCGTCTCTCTCTCTGGTTTTCACTACTAGTGTGTTTTAGTTTGGCCTTTCCAGGACAGGAGGCTGAACTTGGCATCTCAGTGTACAGACTGTGACCCCAAGATAGATAAAAAGTGGCACCATTTGAGGAAGTGGTAGAAACTGTAGGGTGTGGGGCCTTACTGGGGTAAGTGGGTTATTTGGGACCTGCCTTCGAAGACTCTGGTATGCTCTTCTACTTCCTCTCTGCTTCGTGTGCTTCCTCTCTCACATACCCCTGCCACCAGGATGATCTGTCTAGGCATACAGGGCCAAGCAAACAAAGAACAAACCCTCTGAAGCCATGAGCCCAAACTAATCATTTCTTCTGTAAACTGTTCCCACAAGTATTTGGGTCCCAGTGACACAAAATAACGGAATGAGTTCACATTTGCTCATCACCGAGTGTTCCAGCCCTTGTTAAACAGACTTCTCAGGAGCATATCCCAGCCATTGCAGGAAAGCCCAGGCATTTCTGAAGTTGTGCTTGGACAATCCTTCTATGTTCCCACATTCCTAAGAAGAAATACAGCAGAAATATGGCAGAGGCTTTCTGATATTAGAAAAGTGATCATGTAGGGAAAATGACATCATGGTCCCAGGTAGCTCTAGGGGATAAGAGTTGGAAGAGGATGTGGAGAACACAGGTGACACAGCCTTCCTTGAGAAGCTATGGCTTCTCTGATTGGTACATTCATTCTTTTCTTTTCTTTCTTTCTTTCCTTCTTTTTTCTTTCTTTCTCTCTTTTTGTTTTGTTGTTGTTTGTTTCTTTTTCAAGACAGAGTTTCTCTGCATAGCCCTTGTTATCCTGGAACTCACTCTGTAGACCAGGCTATCCTCAAACTCACAGAGCTCCACCTGCGTTTGCCTTTTAAGTGCTGGGATTAAAGGCAGGCGCCACCACCGTTTATCCTGGTACTACTTTCTTGTCAAGACAGTAGCAAGAGGGAGTGCTAATGGCCAGGAGAGATGGTGACAATTCTTTCACCACAAGGCTCTGTGGTTGTATTTTCTGAGACTGTCCTTGTGCCTGAGTGTTGGGTGTTGTGGCCTTTCTATCAGTTCCACATCATCAGTCTTGATTGTAGCTGCAGCCACAGGGCCCAGATTAGGCACATAGTAGGTACTCAGTGTACTTTTGCTGGGATGAACAATCCCACTTACTGTGGTTGTAGCTTTGCTCAGTATCTGGAGACTATGAAGCAGACAGAAAGCTAGAGGCTGATTCAGTTTTAGTCAGAAGTGCTGAGAACTGCTGGCTTCTTAGCTCAAAGAATTATCTGGTTTCTGTTATTTTTGGGAGAGCCCCCAGTCTTGGATTTCTCAGGCTGGTATGTGGAATGGACTGAAAGATGGCTAGTTTGGGTTTTTTCTTCTACTAAACAAACCGAAACTCATAATATTTGATTTGATGGTCTGGAAACAATAGAATGATTACTGGAGAGGATGTGGAGAAAGGGGAATCCTCCTCCATTGCTGCTGGGAATGTAAACTTGTACAACCTCTTTGGAAATCAATCTGGCGCTTTCTCAGACAGTTAGGAATAGTGTTTCCTCAAGATCCAGCTATACCACTCCTAGGCATATATCCAAACTATGCTCAAGTATAAAACAAGGACATTTGCTCAACTATGTTTGTAGCAGCTTTATTCATAATAGCCAGAACCTGGAAATGACCCAGATGTCTCTCAGTTGAGGAATGGATACAGAAATTGTGGTACATTTACACAATGGAATACTACTCAGCCATTAAAAACAAGAAAATCATGAAATTTGCAGGCAAATGGTGGAAACTAAAAAAGATCATCCTGAGTGAAAATATCCCAGAAGCAGAAAGACACACATAGTATATACTCTACTTATAAGTGGATATTAGACAGATAATATAGGATAATCATACTAAAATCTGGACACCTAAAGAAACTAAGCAAGAAGGAAGACCCTGGGTAAGATGATCAATCCTCATTCAGAAAGGCAAATGGGATAGACATCAGAAGAGGGATAAAACAGGGAATGGGACAGGAGCCTACCACAGAGGGCCTCTGAAAGGCTCTACACGGCAGGGTATTAAAGCAGATGCTGAGACTCATAACCAAACTTTGGACCGAGTGCAGGGAATCTTATGAAAGAAGGGGGAGATAGAAAGACCTGGAGGGGATGGGAGATCTACAAGGAGAGCAACACAACCAAAAAATCTGGGCCCAGGGATCTTTTCTGAGACTGATACTCCAACCAAGCACCATTAATGGAGATAATCTAGAACCCCTGCACAAATGTAACCCATGGCAGTTCAGTGTCCAAGAGGTGTTCCCTAGTAATGGGAACAGGGACCATCTCTGACATGAACTCAGTGGCTGGCTCTATGGTCACCTCCTCCTGAGGTGGGGGCAGCCTTACCAGGCCAGATGAAGACAATTCAGCCCTTCTGATGAGACCTGATAGGCTAGGGTCTGATGGAAAGGGAGGAGGACTTCCTCTATTGGTAAACTGGGAGAGGGGCATGGGAGGAGAAGAGGAAGGAAGGGCAGGATTGGGAGGGGAAGAGGGAGGAGGCTACAGCTGGGATACAGAGTGAATAAATTGTAATAAAAAAATAAAATTTAATTTAAAAAATTAAAAAAAAAAACCAGTAGAATGCGCCTGGCCTCCATCAGCCTTTAAGAAAAAAATTATTTTATTTTCATTAGTTACAGCTCATTCACTTTGTATCCCAGCTGTAGCCCCCTCCTCTTCCCCTCCCAATCCCACCCTCTCTTTTTCTCCTATGCCCCTCCCCAAGTCCAATGACAGGGGAGGTCCTCCTCCCCTTCCACCTGACCCTAGTCTATCAGGCCTCATTAGGACTAGCTTCATTGTCTTCCTCTGTGGATTGGTAAGGCTACTCCCCTCTCATATGGAGGTGATCAAAGAGCCAGCCCATAAGTTCATGTCAGAGACAGTCCCTGTTCTCATTACTAGGGAACCCTTTTGGAAACTGAGCTGCCATGAGCTCCATCTGTGCAGGTGTTCTAGGTTATCTCCACGCATGGTCCTTGTTTGTATCAGTCTTAGAAACGACTCCTGTGCCCAGATTTTTTGGTTGTGTTGTTCTCCTTGTGGAGCTCCTGTCCCCTCCCTTCAACCTTTTTTGGGTGTGTGTGTGTGTAGGGTGGGTAAGTGAGGAGTTGTAGATTGGAGTGGGGAGAGAACAGGCATAAAGGAGAAAAAAGGCAATTATTTTAAATAGAAATACCCTTTTCAGGACTCACATGACAGATGTACCTCTGAAATCAAGTATGCTGTATTTCTGTGATGCAAGGAAACATTAATTTATTTAATTTATCTGGAGTACTCAGGATTGAACCCAGCACCTTAAACATGGTGGGCAAAAATCTTTCCGCTGAGCTAAATGTCTGGCCCTGTTTGTATTTTATTTAAAAGTTTTTGAGAAAGCATTACTAAATCATCAGGCAGGCCTTAAACTACTGGTTTTGATCTCTCTCTGCCTCTTAAGTAGCTGAAGGCCTGTGCCCCTTAAGTCCAGGGAGGAAAAACTTAAGAACAGTTCTATCAAGTGACATTTTGGAGGTTTATAAAGTGATGACTTTGGCATGTTTTAATAAGGGCAAACTGCAGTTTTATAGGTTGAAAGAGCAAAGGAATATTAAATTCCTGTCACAGAAGAGACTGAAAATTGAGAGGACCCAGAGGAACTTCATCCCAGGCCATGTCTGCTCTTCAGGCTGGAGGATATTTTCCCCCCAAAAGTCATTGCCTTCCTCCCCCTTAAAAGTGTTTCTAGCACCTACCATCTTCTCTCTTATGAAGAACATCTAAGTCCCAATTATCTACCTTCTCTTTATGTGTATACATATTTTTTACGTTTAAGGTTGTTATATAACTGCATAATTTCCCCATTCCTTTTCTTTCCTTAACCCCTCCCAGGTACCTGCCTTTCTCTCTTTCATGGCCTTTGTTCTTGTTGTTGTTGTTGTTAGTGGTGGTGTGTGTGTTTCTAAATATATGAATACAGCCTGCTAAGACCATATAATGTCATATGTTTTCAGGGCTGACCATTTGGTATTGAATATGTCTGCCCCCTTGTGAAATTTGTATCCTGTGTGGCTCCCAGGCCCATGTGCACACTCACTGATATTTCTGTACCTTCTCTCCTTCTAATCTATTTCCAATTTATTTTGGCAGACCTAGCATGCAACACTTAGTGGAAACTTGAACTTTTTTGTGATTCCGCGCAGGCCAGCATCACAGATGCTCATCAAGCATGGACGCACTGGGCTTCACTTTTAGAAAGCCTTGCACATGGCTCAGTATTCCACTCTTGCCCCTTTGAACTCACTGCAAGTTTAAGCCAGATGTCTCCTGTCTTCGTTTTTCATTGTGCTTTACAATTATGAAGCAATTTTGCTCACACTCAATCATTGTGAAATACCTTTTGTGATAGTTAGGCTTTAAAAGATTTTTAAATTTATATTTGTTTGTTTGTTTTGCATCTGTTTGTGTGCATGTGCCACAGCATGCTGAAGTCAGAAGACAACCTGCAGGAGTCCTTCTCTCCATGTGACTGTCAGAGATTGAACTCAGGTGTTTCAGTTGGTGACAAGCAACTTTACTGACTGGACATTCTTAAAGACCAAGTAGTTAATTTTGATTATCAGTGTGACAAGGTCTGGAATTAGCTAAGAGACATACCTCTGAGCTGGTCTGTGAAGGCATTTCTGGAAAAGATTAGCTGAGGGAAAAGACCTTCCTCCTAGACTGGGTGGTACCTTGCATGGCAGCCCAGATCTGAAGAAATTTGAAGAGAATGTGGCATTGCTTGCGTGCCTTCACTTCTTGCTGGTGAGTGCCTATCGTGGTGGCTGCTAAATTCTTAAATCAGACTCCAACTTCTTAGTCTTTAAATGTAGACTGAAGGCCAGAGACTCCCCAAGATACTCCTAGGCCTTCAGTAGCAGACTGCAACAGTGGAAGTATCCAGTTCTCTGGGCTGAGCATCTAGACAGCCATTGTTGGCCTACCTAGTCCAGAAAGGTTTTAGAGCACTGTGGGAATTCTCCTCTTATGATACACTTACACTTTTCCAGTCCTTTTCCTCTGGAGATCCCAACACATACTCCTTTCTTTCTCCAAATCAGGTTTCCGTGGTTCTCCTTCATCTGTAACTTTTAGGCTAGTTTGCCTTGGCCAACCTGGCACCATTTGCTGGCGCCACTTTTACTCCAACAAACCCACAGAAACCATTGGGAAGAGGTGAAGGAGGAAAGCTTCAGAAGCTGGAGATTAGGAGAGGGGCCCCTGCAAAATTATCCTCTGCTCAGGCCAATTCCAAAGACTCCAGCACCAGCAGAGAGAATTCCTTCTGGCAGAAGCCCTTTCTTACTACTTTAAAAATAAGATTATTCCTGAACAAGAGAACCCTCACTCATATTATTGGTTTCTATCATGCTGTAAACAAATCCACGAGCTGCTATAGGATGTTCGCTAGGAAAGGTCTTGGAACAGGAGAAAATGTGAAGGAATGAGAGGGATACTTTGGGTCTTGAAGAAGCTCAGGATCAGGCACTGGTGTGCTGACTAAATAGGGCGGTCGAAGGGGGGCATCAGACTAGCAGGGGAGCTGTCAAGGAAGCTTTTCTTTGGCATCACAATTTCACTGGACTCTGAGGACAAGAGCTGATTACTGAGCATCAGCCTCTCCATGGTGGGTTTGCATTCATTTCCTGTGACTTCCATAACTAATGACCACAAGCTGAGTGATTCCAAACAACAGACCATTGTCCTGATAGTTGTGTAGATGGAAATATACATGGCGCCACAGGCTTGGTCCCTTTTGAAAGCCCCTAAGAAAGACATATTCCATGCCCATCTTTATCTGGTGGTGTTTTCCTGCCAACTTTTGATGTTCCTTGGCCTGTATATATGTGGCTCAGTCTTTGCCATCTCTGTGAGTGATGTCGCCCTCTCTTTATGCAGAACTGGCTCACTGGATTGATGGCTCACTCTAAGTGTGAGATGCTCTCAGCTCTAGGACCTACCTCAGTGACAACTGTGATGCTTCCTCTGTATTGCCAACTTGACCATGAGACTTGTTTAGGAGGTAGTAAAGTACACTGTTCAGTGTGTCTGAGGAGCTGTTTGCAGAGAGGACTGACATGTGGGACAGCACCACAGGAAGAAAGCCCTGGTCGGAATGTTTGTGGAGCCAGTCAGTAAGATGAGGGCACACACTAAAGAAAGGTGGGGAAGGAGAAAGCCCATGGGCTGGGGAGATGGCTCAGGCAGATGGCTTGCAATCTTGAGGACCTGAGCTCATTCCCCAGAGAGACCCAGTCTTAGACAGCGATGAAGAAGAATATCCAAGGCTGTCCTCTGACCTGAACATACATGTGCACACATGCATGCCTCCAACATGTGCAACACACACGCACACACACGCACACACACACACACGCGCACACACACACACACACACACGCACACACACGCACACACGCGCACACACGCACACACGCACGCACAC
>NW_026596463.1:252858-419916 GCF_907164565.1 Psammomys obesus | reverse complement strand
CGCACACACACGCACACACGCGCACACACGCACACACGCACGCACACGACACGCGCGCACACACGCGCACATGCACGCGCACGCACGCGCACACACGCACACACACACGCACACACACACGCACACACACACACACACACACACACACGCACACACACACTGTAGTTGGTACTGGTTTGTTCCTTTGGAGAACCCTGACAAATATAACAACTGCAAAGACCTGAATTCCAAACAAGGTACCGGGCACTGGAACCTGGAACATCATTTTGGGAGTCACAAATCAATACATTCCAGGGCCTTCACATTTTCAATTTTTGTTTGACTTTCTATCTTGCTTACCTTGAGCTTTTGAGCTGTGGGTTTTTCCTTAATAGAATCCCTGAATTCTTGAAGCCCATTAGTAAACCACAGTAGCAAACCTTCTGCAAATCCAAGGAATTCTACAAGTATGTGCCACGGAAGGGGGCAGGTTCAGTGAGCCTCCCCTGAGGATGGGAAGGGAGCAATAGCAAAGGCCTTTCTTTGATCCTTCAGCAGCAAAGCTGCAGTGAGAGCCAGGCCCTGCACTTCCCAGTCCCTGCACTTCCCAGTCCCTTAGCCCCTCGGCGGCAGCGCAGGAATGCACTTGCCATCTGGAAACGGAAGTCGAATTGTAACAGAGATGTGGTGTTGGAAGCTGGGCATCAAATCCAATGGTTTGTTGAAATTTTTGGAAAAAAAAATCTAAAATATTGGTGAATAAAGTCTGTAGTGAACGAGGGCTATTCAACCCTCTCTTACCGTTATTGGAGGGGGCATGGTAAATTATAGATCAAACAAGCCAATACTATATGGAACTCCTAATCACAAAAGAGGCTACCCTGGGATACTTGCCATTGCTTTTGTTTTCAGTGCTGGAGAAGGAACCAGGGCCTGGCATGTGCCTGGCAACCACCATACCACATGCCACATCCCTAGCCCAATTCAATTATTCAGATAGGGAAATGACCAAATAAAACATTCGGGGTTTTTCCTCACTATTCTTTGCCAAGCTGGGTCATTCCTCTTTAAGTATAGGTGTGGCCTAGAGGAGCCAGCAGGTCAAGGTTGGCATTTTTCTCCCAGTGGCAGGCTTCTTCTTAGGGTGCCAGGTTACCTCCCATTTCCTTCTTTTATGTTCAGAAAAATCCAAACAGCCCAAGGGGGCTCACTAACCTTAGTAGTATCTCAGGACTAGTGCTACCACTATGTGTAAACTGTCTTCATGAAAGAATTAAGAGGAATGGCCACAACATTATGAAGACAAATAAGGGGAGTTACCTTACCAGATCATATGTGACAGGCTGCGATTCTGTGCCATCATCACACAGAGTACACATAAATGTCCTGGACATAAGCAGGACAAACACAGACCTTGGGAATTTCATCTGATAAATTCTACATCTCAAATCATCTGGATGGCCATTGGAGAAAAGGTCCCTTGAATCCCTACCTCATACTTTGGAGTAAAATTAATGTTAACATATTAAAGATAAAAACATTTAAAATCAAGCAAACACACATATGTGCACACTCATGCTTTTAAAGAAAACATGAAATTAATTGATCTGACCCCAAATATTTTTCATAAAGAAATTATCATTAGTAAATTTAAAAGGCAAATAATAAATTAGAAAAATATGTAGCTCATATTATAGGCAGAAAATTTATTTTGCCCTCCCTCTTCTCTCTCTCTTTCACACACACACACACACACACACACACACACACCTCACAGAAAAAACAGCTACAAACCAGTAGAAAAATAGGCAAAAATTGAGAACACAGTAACCACAGAGTAGACACTCAAAGGATCCTCATCACGTGCCCAGAGAAACATAATCTTACAAGCACAATTCAATTATACTTTAAAAAGATTTTTAAAAAAAAAATCAAAACTTCATGCTTTACTTGTGGGATTAGGGAGGTAAGGAGACTTGAGGTACCACATAAACTTTATACAGTGGGGCTGATTGCTGAGGGGACCTCTGTCCCTTGCCTCTTGAGCTTGTGTCACCTTGATAGAGTGTGGTCCAGAGAGGTCAAGAGCCCACATTCATTCTCAGTACCTCACAAGTGCAGACCAGTGAGAAATGTGCAGAACTTCCCTTTTATTCTGATGTGCTGCCTTAGGGCGGAAAGACTTCCTGAGGTCAGACAAAGGAACAATTCAAAATATTGGCATTGGCCTTGAGAAAGTGAGCAACACTAAAGCTGGGGAAATGAGCCTTACAAGTCTAATTAATGCTTGCAGATGCAATTCCCAAGCTTTGGCTTCCAAAATGAGAAGAGGACTTATTGGATTCTCAACTAACAGGTTAAAAATATTTTTAAAAAAGATTATTGGACTTACAGCCTATGCCCCAACAAGGCAGGTTCAGCCACCTGTCCTCAGCAACCCAATCAATAGGGTAGAGCAGAAATAGTTTATTTATTCAGTGTGGCCACATTGAGAGGCAGAGATCCAGGGAGACCCCCACCTCACCCCCAGTCCATCTTCAGGGCCCTAACATGAGGGTAAGGTCTAAATAGAAGACAAAGCATCTGTATAATTGAGTAGTCTGGCCTTGTGAACCACCCTCCAGCCCAAGTGTCTCCTACGAGGTCAGCAGGCGAGGGGGACCTTCTCTAGGAAAGAATGTCACCCTCGGGCAGACAAGCTCCTCTCTTCGGTGCCCCAGCACTTTAGACTTTTCTTCTCCCAGGAGAGTGCTTAGGGGATTTGTTAGGTCCACTGTTTCAGTAATCCGACAGTCCAAAAGAAGGCTATGACATCATTTTAGACTACACTAACTCTTCTTAGACAAGTCAGCTACAATCATTGATCCCTGGGACTCTTTTTTAAAATGTGTAATAGGACTTCTTGTGTAAGAAAATCTTCCCATTGCGGTTTGCTTATTTCAAGAACTATTGCCAACGTTAAAAACCAGAGGAAATGCACCGGGCATGGTCAGTTGCTGTAGTCCATGGACATGTCTCATTGTATTTTTTTAAAGGCCAAAGCAGAGGCACATCTTCCCAAGAGGCACATTCCTGAGAAATTTTTACCATTACATTTAAATTTTTTAAAAAACACACTTATTTTTACTAGCTTGTCTGTGAGTGTTCGCCTACATGTATGTATGTGCATATATTTGCATGCTGATGACCCCTGAACACCAGAAGAGGGTGTCAGATCCTCTGGCTGGAGTTGCAGCGTGTTGTGAGCTGCGGTGTGGATGCTGAGAACTGAACCCCAGTCCTTTTTTTTTTGGACGTTTGAAACCATATGAAGTTTTATTTCATTGACTTATATTTAATTTTGTTCTTTTTTAAATTTTATTAATTACACTTGATTCATTTTGTATCCCCCCCATAAGCCCCTCCCTCCTCCCCTCCTGATCCCACCCTCCCTCCCCTTTCTGCATGCATGCCACTCCCCAAGTCCACTGATAGGGGAGGTTCTCCTCTCCTTTCTGATCTTAGTCTATCAGTTCTCATCAGAAGTGTCTGCATTGTCCTCTACCGTGGCCTGGTAATTCTGCTCCCCCCTCAGGGGGAGGTGATCAACGAGCAGGCCAATCAGATTATGTCAGAGGCAGTCCCTGTTCCCATTACTATGGAACCCACTTGGACACTGAACTGCCATGGGCTACATCTGTGCAGGGTGAACCCCAGTCCTTTAAGAGCAGTTAGTGCTCTTAGCTGCCGAGCCATCTCTCATTCCACCTCCCCCAACCCCATGTTTATCAATAACGGTTGGTCACACCAACTGTGCTGGCAACTACTTCTGACCTGTTTCTGTCATTGAGCCTTACACTTGCAGGAACTATTGTAAATTTCAATTTGTGTACATTCGTTTGTTATAAAAGAATGACAGAGTGATTTAAAAATAAAAAAGGCTTAGAGTTTGGATGTATTAAACCAGGGATAATATTCCTGTGGAAGAGAAGAAAATGAGTTCTACATGATACTAGTATTAAGTTGCCTAGTGCTAGAGAACAAGTTATTGGTACAGTCTAAAGGTGATAACAGTAAAGGTAGAATGGCCATTTGAGTACATTTTAAAGAATGATGTAAGAAGCTTTGAAAATGTCTACTTATTATATGCTAGAAATTATACATTTTATTGGAGTAACTTTTTATAGTTTCAAAGAGAAAGATGGATGTTCAGTTTTTTGGAGGAACACACAACCAAATAATTTGAACTATTGCCCTCAGGAACAGCTGACCAGAAATGTTAGCAGATGAAAACCTCTTCCATCAAAGTGTGAGTACTTTGTCAATGACAGAGAGTGACAGAAAGAAGCAAACCCTATTCTGCCTTCCCGGTAGGCAGTCCAATCTAGGCTGGCTGCCTGGAGGGAGTGAGTCAGATAGTCCTTGGCAGAAGCAGTGGAGCAACCAGGACACTGGGAGTCACAGCCCAGCCTCCCAGGGATGGAGGGAAAATCCCAAGCCATGAAATACTCCCTGCCACATCCTCTTGGGTTGTACAACCTTCTGACACTTCCCTCTGTCTTTCCACCTTGAATTCCTGCAAATCTCCTGATTTCAAATGCTCATCTGACTGTCTCTTGAAAAGTTGCCTAGTCCCTGCTATCCAAGATATCAACAAACACTACTAAGAGTTGGTATGGGAGGATGCTGTCACACGAAAGTGCAGTTGGGGCAAACATGCTGCTACACAAAGATCCAGCTGCTGCTCACTTTGTCCCGACAGTGATTTGAGCTTTTTCTTTTTATAGTCTACGTAGGCTTCATAGCTTTGTGCAGACACATTCAGCCCCAGGGAGAGTTACCCTAAGACCTAACTTTTGTTTTTGTTTGTTTGTTTTTCAATTAGCACATATTTGAGAACCAAAGAGATGCTAGAAGTAGTTACACTAGAAGAACAGAGGGAAACCAGTACTTTCCTGGCTCTTACGATTGTCCTATTAAGAAGGAAGGAGAAAACAGCTCAAAATATCGGATTTGTAGAAAGGAGCCTGTTGGAGCAGCAATTAAACCTAGGAGATGTGGCCTAGGGATGCGGCTCAGTTGGTAGTGAGAGAATCAGGCCTGACACCCCCAGAATGACACCAGGAACTAGTGACCTCCTTGACAAAGTCACAAGGAAGTAGGCCATAGGTCACCAACTCCAGAAACAAGGTTATAGAGTTCCCTACCCAAGGAACAGCCTGAGGATACCACAAGAGTGGGAAGGTATCTTATCTCAGGGTGGGGCATCTGTGCTGGGTAGCCCACCTAGAAACTTTCATGGCGCAGAAAATACCTAACATTCTTGAGGTCTATAGATAGCTCACTCAATGGTATGTAAGTTAGCCAATCACTTTGTAACAAGCTTGCCCTTGCTGAATGTCATCCAATCGTGTAACTGCTAAGCTGGGAATCCCAGTTCTTGCTCAATCACCAATAAAAACCCTGCCACGCAGCTGCTCGGGACTCTCCTCTCTGTAGAATCCACACTGCCTTGGTGACTATGGAGAAACTGAGCTTAAGCTTGAATAAACCTTTTTGCCCTTGCTTACTTGGTCCAGCTCCTGGTGGTCTTTGGGGGACCTTCTGATCTGGGCATAAGAACAGAATGCTTGTCGTGCATGCATGAAGCCCTGAGTTTAAATAATCCCCAACACTGCTTAACCAAGTATGGCAAGTCACACCTAAAATCCCTGTATTTGGAAACAGCAGCAAGAGAACCAGAAGCTCCAGGCTGTCCTCAGCTACATAGTAAGTTCCAGACCATCGTGGAATATGTAAAACCATGTCTCAAAACAACAGCATCCCTGGGAGACCTGGCCTAGAAATGGTCCTTGTCATCACAGGCCTCGTGCACTGAGATTGGATGGCTGCAGTTTGCTTTTGTCTGATGCTATGGAGGGGAGGAAGAGCAGCTATGTCTAAGGTGATACAGAGTATCACACTTGGGAGTACGGAAGTACCCAGGTTGCCACCTGGTACTAGGCTTGGTGAAGACAATGTAAGCCTATCCTTTTCTTTCTAAGTAAGAGAGAACACAGATCACAGGACACCTATGTTTGAAGGAGGCACCAGGGACGGCATAGGACAGTATTCTAAGCAGACAGTACTGAACCAAGTTTGCTGAGAGGAGGGATCCTTTGTGCCTGCCATTGCTGGGACAGGCACTCTGTGTGGACCACCCCTGAGTGCAACTCCATGTCACCTTTCTCAAATCCACATGGGTGACTTCCTGTGCCTCGCTCAGCATAGACTGTCCTGATGGCTCGTTGCCTCTCTGAAATGTCTTTTATTTTTCGAGGTTATAGTATAATTACATCATTTCTTCCATCCTTTTACTCCCTGCAGGCCCTCCCATAGACCCTCTGCCCCTTGCTGTCTTTCATATTTATGGTGTCTTCTTTTTTTCCTTAGTTAAAATGTCCTTAAAAGGATATTACAGGGCTGGGGGTACAGCCTAGTGGTAGAGCGTATGCTTAGCATGAGAGAGACCCTGAGTTCAATCCCCAGTACAGGAAGATAAGAAGCGGTTGGAGGGAGGGAAGGTAGATCACTACAGGACATAAACAGAACCAGAAACAAAAAGGATAATCTCTGCCCTCAGTGTGGTCCTTCATGTAGACCAGGGCCTTTGCATCATTTCAGAGTTTGGCAAATGGACTGGTGGGCATGATCCCTTTCTCATAAACAGAAGCCTGAGTGTCCTGAGGAGACTACTGAATTTTGTGTACTTTATAAGAGACCAATGTGACAAGCTCCCTCGGTTCCACAGGGTCCATTATTGGATTGTTCCAGTCACATGTAACAAGAAAATATTCTGTTCCAAGATTTACTTAGAACCTTTACCAAAGTCTCCAGTTTCCATGTCACTAAAAACCCAATTCCTTATCACTTTACCAACCTCTTCTCCCATCCTTCCTGTTCTAGATATTAGCATGGCCTTGTGCTGTGCTGTGTGTGTGTGTGTGTGTGTGTGTGTGTTGTTCTATTATTTACTATGCCAAGCCCTCTCCCACCAATGGATCCCTTTGTCTAGACTTCCTTTCCCTTGGATCATTGGCTTATTCTCACCTCTCAGGCCAACAGTAATGTCTGTGTGGACTCTGCTCCATTCCCCATGTGAAGTGGCCCTGCTTATTTCCCTATCACATAGCATCCTGCTTATTTCTTTAGTAACACAGCACAAGCCTATAATCATCTTGTTCATTATAGACATTCATATAATTTTACATACTTACTGCACTTTTTACTCTATAATCATTCCTACTTCGCTATGATATAATCCTAAAGACCAGATCTACCTTTTCACTGCTCCTACCGTAATGTGTGGTGCACAGCAGGTACCTATTAAATGCTGCTTAATGACCTCAGTGGGTAAAGAACTCCTACTGGAATGCTTGGTCCATGACTGTGACCAGCTATGTAAAGACAACTGAAAATTGTCGTCTTCAATTCCTTTTCTATTCTGTGATTGTAAAGTTACTGTGCTGGCTGGTTTTATGTCAACTTGATACAAGCTGGAGTTATCTGAAAGAAGGGAACCTCAATTGAGAAAATACCTGCATATGATCCAGCTGTAAGGTATTTTCTTAGTAGTGATTGATGGAGGAAGGTCCAGCCCATTGTGGCTGGGTCATCCTTGCGCTGGTGATCCTGGGTTCTACAAGAAACCAGGCTCAGCAAAACATGGGCAGCAAGCCATAAACAGCTGCCCTCCATGGTCTCTCCCTCAGTTCCTGCCTCTAGGTTCTTGCCCTGTTTGAGTTCCTAACTTTCTTAGATGACCAATAATGATATGGAGTGTAAGCCAAATAAACCCTTTCCTCCCCAGGCCGCTTTGGTCATGGTGTTTTATCATAGCACCCTAACTAGGAAAATTATCGTGCTTTGATTCTAAGACTTCATTCTAGAAGTTGCAGTCACCCAATTACTTTCTTGTCCAGCTGGAGGTAGCCTATATGAGGAGAAAGGACCACCATCGACTTGGAAGGAGTTTTTGATTCTTACCTTTAAGCTCATAGGAAATCCAGTCTGTGCTGGTTAAACTGGCCAGGCCCAAGTCTTCAGAACTATCCAGAAAGTGGGATGCTTGATTTTCTAAAGAGAAAACCTCACATGCTCTGACCCAATTTTAACAGTGCAGTTGTGAGTTGTGTATATAAGCCTGCTCAATTAAAAAATATGTCAAGCAGAAAGAACTCTTGCACCTGCCCAGGCTCATCAACTGTACACTCTCTAGTTCAGAGATTCCAGTATATGCCAATCTCAGGGACGACCCACTTTTATCTCTGTGTTATGACACAATGTTGCCCCCTTTAAAGTGGGAATTCCTGGATGTTCTGCTACAAGATAGCAGTCAGAAGGAAATGAGCTAAATGAGTACCATGGAAAGATAGAGGAGAAATCTTAGAAGCACAGAATAGAAAAGGAAGCTGAAAAGTGAGTTTTCAATGGCAAAACTATTTTCAATGTTCTTGAAAAATGATAAAGGTCAATCCCCAAGTAACATATCTCTAAGGAAATAATTTTTTTCCTGTAAGATATTTCTAAACTAAGGAAGGGAAAGAAGGGAGGCAGAAGGGAAGGAAGGAAGGAAAAGAAATCAAAGAAGGAAAGGGAAGAAAGAAAAGAAGTAAAGAAGGAAGGATATTGATCAAAGATCACAAAGGAGAGTTCTCTCAAATCCATTCACCATATTATAAAATTTTTGAAAATTCCCAAACTGTGACTGCTATTCTATTGTTCTGGTAATTTTTGTCCTACACTCTAATATAGAAACAAAAGTTTGAATGCCCTTATATTGGTACAAATGCAGAATAAATTATTTTTAAAGTGGTGTATATATTTAACTTCAATAATATAATGATGTAATGCAATTGAATGTATAACCCTCCCCATCTCTCTCCTCCTCCTTTTTCCCTCTTTTATTTTTTTAAGACAGGATCTCACTCTGTAGCCTGAGTTAGTCTAGAACTCACAGTGTGATTCAGGCTGGTTTTGAACTCATCACAAGCCTCCTGACTCCACCTCCCGAAGGCTGGGATTGTAGGAGTGAGCCACCACAACCAGCCCCTCAACAGGATCATGCTCAGCACTTTACTTGTCTGGTGCACTGCAGTTACTGTGATTGTCTTCCCCTGGCCTCCTGCAAGCAGATATTAAAGGTGTAAGCCAACATGTCCAGTTTCTTTATTTTTTAAGCTGAAATTTTAGAAAATGTATGGCTGGACAATTTAATTCAGTCCCCTCACTGACAAATCCAGTGGTGATGGGGTAAAATATAAGGGAAAAAAAGATTGCTTAAGCATTTGGTAAGTGTAAATATGAAGGTAGTTAAGTTAATGGGCTGGTGGACAGACACATAGGAGGTGGGCCGGCATGGGCAGATATCAGACCCACAACTGTGGACTTTTGCCATCTCTGAAGGTAAAGCTGAGAGGCTGGAAAGTTAAATGATAGTTCTGACAGCCCTTTTGGACCAGGGATCCAATATAGTACCTATCACAGGAGCCACTGGAGAATTTATCATTCTGAGTTACCGTTCCAAACTATACTCTAGACTAGTGGTTCGCAACCTTCCTAATGCTATGACCCTTTAATACAGTTCCTCATGTGGGGGTGACCCGCAACCATAAAATTATTTTGTTGCTACTTCATAACTGTAATGGGTTGCTGCCATTGGAAAACACCCATTTCTGATGGTGTTAGGAACTGAGACACTGCTCAATAGCAAAATTATAAAGTTATAAAGTAACATTGAAAATAAATTTATGATTGTGGGTTCCTAAGACCTTCAGAAATGTGTTTTCCGATGGTGGAGACCCACAGATTGAAAACCATTGCATTAGAGTGGCATGAGATTAAAAAAAAAAAAGTCTTGCTGAGTTAAATGCCACTTTCAATAGGTTCATCTCTGATTTGGATTAAGTTAATCTAGATGGTTGTATTCTTCTCTGGAGTATCATCCTAGGTCTAAAGTTAATTCTAAAGGCAATGTTATGAATTCAACATTGAGCATAGTAAACAGACGAACAAACCAACAACAACAAACAACAAAAGCCACAGAAGCAGATTTATAGGCGCTTCAGATATGGGAGATGTAAGTAAAGGATTTTAGCTGTTTACTGTGTCCAAGTTTGTCAGCAGGGTTCCCTAGATGCCTAAACATTACAGGCTGTTGCTATTGCTCCAGAACTTAATGGTAAGACCCTGTTGCTGAAGAGAACACAAACACAAATCATAAAACATAAAGAAATCAAACTTGTCCTATCTGAAGGACCGTCATTTCTGCTGGCTAGTTCGAAGGTTCTATGTATGCTGCTGGGGGAGAACAGTAACCAACAGTCTTACACAGCTGTAAACTCTGAGTTAGAACAATCACTGGCCTGTCAAGATCTGCTCACTGATGCAAAGGGCACATGAGTGTTAGGAGAATAACTGATGACTTTCTGATTGTATTCAAGGCCCTTACCACAAGATGGAACTCATGCCTAGTACTGTTAGCTGGGCCAAGAATCCATTGCTGGGTGGGTCTTAAGCCCTAGGGAACTTATTATTATTATTTTGCTAAATGCACACAGTGTTATGATGATACCAAAATACTTGTTTTTATACTCATAGATTATTGCATCTCTCAGCCTTCACCTGAGCTTTTTATTTTCAATAGATGATGATAAATAACAAAGACTCATAACTACAGAAGCCCTCGATGTACAGATAATAAGAGGCTACAGAATGCTCAACTCTAGTAGGAGATCTATATTATACCCCCTGTCTTTAAGGCTTGAGGATTATCTAGGGAAGGGGAAGAAATATTTTAAGAACCAGAGGTAGTGGACAACTACAGCAAGATAGTATTTTTTAGATATGACAAGGCTATGGCACTCACAAAGTGTGTGTATGACTGCAAGCAGAAAACCTGCATAAGAGCAAGCCATCCCAAATCCCAGCATTGATGAGAAAGGGATCATGAGGTTCTACCATTCCCTAAGGAGCAACTGGCCAGCAACTTCTGGGGAAGAGACAGTTGGTTTTCATTAGAGATGCAACCCCCAAAAGGCTGCCCATGCTGAAATAGTTAGTCCTGCATCCATGCACATTGAAGCAGCATGGGACTCAGTAAGTTTAAACACAAAAGAACACATGAAGTTTGAAAGGAAAAGTGGGGAGATAGGTGAAGAGTTGGAAAGAAATGAGGAGTAGGTTTGATTAAAACACATAGACATGTGTGAAACCAAAATACATCATTCAATAGATGGGCTTCATAATAGGTTTGATGTAGATGGGGAAAGAAAATTTTAAAATTGAAGATGGTTCACAGGAAATAATTTAGAATGAATCATGAAGAGATAAGTTAGCAGAGAATAATATGAGGAAAGGTAAATAAAAGAAGATGCAATGAGAAGATACTGCATGTTGAGAGACAGGGTAGATCAATGGTGACGCCTGAAGAAATAATTATTGCCTAGACTTATAAAAGTCTCAACAACTGTTGATCCCAAACAGACTTTTATTTTATTTTTTATTAATTAAATTATTTTAATTTTATTAATTAAATTATTTTAATGTGCCAGTTTGTGTGCTGTTAATGAATGCTTGTGTAAATGTGTACATGTGTGTAGAAGCCAGAGAATAACATCAGGTGCCATCCTTAGGAATGGCACTCACCTCCTTTGAGACAGGTTCTTTCTTTGGCCAGTGAACCAATGATCTCAAACACCAACAGCACTTAAAGGAGCAACAACAGACAGAGAACTGACTTCAAGAAGCAATGAGGAGACACATGGATTATTTGAAACAATGACTACAAATGAATTATGAATGAATAAGATATATTTTTAAACAAAAGCTGGTAGAAATTGTCTCTGGTAGACTTAAATTACAGAATATAATTTCCAGTGGAGATGAGCGTATATTTATCTATGGAACTGGGGGCTACACCAGAACCACAGACACTACGTAAACATCCTGTTACTGAGCTCCACCTTGAGCCCTTCCTGTACTAACTGTTTCATGACAGGGTCTTGCTAAGTTGTACAGGCTGGCTTTGAACTTGCTATTGTACTACTGCAGCATCCCAAGTAGCTGAGATTATAGGCCTGAGCTACCAGGTCAGGATTAATTTGAATTGATTGTATGATTGATCATATATGATACCATGAAACAAATTTCTACAAATGCCCAAGGACTAAAGTTACAGAGTATATAGGTTTTTTTTTTTTACTTCATTGCAGATAAAAAGAAATCAGTAATAAAAACAACAAAAACTAGAAATACTCAATATACATGAAATTTAAGGAATATGCTTCTGAATAATTTCTGATTTAAAAAATTAAGCTACACTAAAAATCGGGAAAACATTTTGGACAGTGTGGAAAGAATGAAAATGTTCTGTATTGCAGTGAAATTACCACAGGGAAATTTCCCAGTTGTGAAGCACTAGCTGTTATCTTATGTAAGCCCTAAACGTGACTTGGCAAAGCCTTCCATCTCCTGTATTACCAAAGAAACCACATCCCTTCCCTTCTCTCTGTTTTACATCTTACTAACCAGACCACACTTTGGTTGAGTTTTTTAGTTATGCTATTCTGGTTATGTAGTTATTTTCCTCAAAAGTCTTCCAAGGCATACTGTTCTTTATCTCTTCCCCACTCTATTCTCTGTCTTCCAACATCATCACTTCAGCTGCCAGTGATAACAGCTAACAGTGAAGTAGCTAAAAACCTCCACAGTCCAGACTTCTATAGCTGCAGGCTCCCGGAGCTAATGTGACTCAGTGTGGGAGCAATGTATCACAGAATGGCAAGAGTAAGTCAAGAGACACACAGAGAAAATGGTGCTTAACAAAAGTGAAGAAGAGCCCTCAGAAGGATGAGAATTATAATTTCTTTTTTATTAACTGTGGACTGGGAATAGACCCAGGAATGAACTTTCTTTTCTTTTCCCCAACATAATATTTTTGTTAATTATTTGGGAATACAGTGTACCCTGAGCACACTAGCTCAGTTACTTCCCATTTCAGCCAGGTCCACCCTCCCACTCCTCTCTCCCTCTCTCTCTCTCTCTCTCTCTCACTTTTTGAGACACAGTTTCTTTGTGTAGCCCTAACTGTCCAGAATTCACTCTGTAGGCCAGGCTGGCATTGAACTCAGAGATCTGTTTGCCTCTGCCTCCTGAGTGCTGGGATTATAGGCATGTACTATCACCCTCCCACCAAAAGAAAAGGAAAATACAAAGTTCAATTCGTGTTACCCACATACTCATTGGAGCCTTTAAAGAAAACAAAGTCCTTCCCCATCCCACCACCCTCCAGAACCCCATCAACTCTGAAGAGCTACACTTCATCCTCTTCATCATAATTTTTAAAAACTCTCTTCAATAGCTTCCTGTCTGGCCTTTTTTTTTTTTTTTTTTTTTGAGGAGTGAAGGAATTGGTTAGCACAGAAGCCTCCAATGTCTCTCGTTTCCTATTATAAGTCTGTAGCCATTGACTCCCCTGCAAAAGAAGCTTTCCCAGTCCATAGCAGCTGGTGGTAACGTGGGCCATAGACATCAACATGGTTTCTGGCAGTCCTGACCACCAGAGTCTTTGGAGGAGAATTAGCCCAGAAAATGAAGCATTCTTCATCTCTTATATCTTGTTGCTTGTAGTCAGGGTGATCTGCAGCTGGGCACCACGTTCAAGGGCAAGGCCTGTGCGAGCTCAGCAGTTGCTGTAAACCGTTTTCTCCAGAGCTGTCCTCTGCTGGCCTTTGGGCCAAGTTAGAGCACAGGTCCAGGGGGGGGGGGTGGCAGGACAAGGTGGCTGGTGGCGGAGGACCTGCCCTACTGAGCGACAACATGCTCCTTTGTCCTCTGCCTCCTAGGTTCCCATACCTGCTGCTGCCCATCGCTGCCAGCCACCCTCTGCGGCAGCCATTCCTGCTTGCTTCTAGCTCCTGCTTTCCCAGCCATGCAAGCTGCTCCTTTCTGAGAGATGAGCTTTCTGAATAACTCCTTTACAAGAGCAAAATAAACTTTTAACATTATCTTCCCCCCATTATTCTTGGAAAATTTCTTAGACATATACAATGGGTCTTGATTCATATCCACCCCCAACTCCCCATCCAGAATCCCCTACTGCATCTCCCTCCCAACTTCATTCTTCCTTTTATAAGTATTTGTGTTAATCTAGAGGCCACTTGGCACCAGCCACATGTGCGTGGATGTGGAATTATCCACGGAAGCATGGACAACCTTCCTGTGACCACACTCCTAAAAAAAGCAATTCTTCCTTTCTCAGCTTCCATCAGCTGCCAATAGCTCCTCAGCTAGGGGTGTGGCCTCAGAAATCCCTCCCTGCTTCCATGCTGAGATTTTTTTTTTTAACTTTTGGAATTACAATATAATTACAAAATTTCTCCCATCACTTCCTTCCCTCCAAACTCTCCCTTATACCCCTTCCCACTCTCCTCCAAATTCATGGCCTCTATTTTCACTGATTATTATTTCATGCATATATGTATGCTTATACACACATATACATTGTATATACATATATACATATATATATATATATTTCTAAATATCAATGTTTGGTCTGTATATGTTACCTGCATGTATGTTTCATTTCTGACCGTTTGGCACGTGATAACTAATCAGCATGCTTTTCCCTGGGGAAGTCCACCTCTTCCAGCTTTTCTCAGTTGCCCTATAGATCTTTGTGTAGGGTTGAGGCCTTGTGGGCCTTTTCTCATCTGGTTAGGCATGTCCATTGGTGTCATACTTGTTCGGCTCACACTGGGCAGTCATGTTCATGAGACTTCATGGGTGTACCTTCTGATGTTACTGAAAGACAGTCTTACAGCAAACTCCCTGATCCTCTGGTTCATTCCATCTTTCTGTCACCTCTTCCACATGTTCCCTAAGTGTACTGTTTTATAGATGTATCCATTGGGATTTGAGTCCACAACTCTTTATTTTGATTGGTTCTGGATTCCTGTAATGGTCTGTCAGTTGCAAAGATGTTTTCTTGATGAGATGTGAGCACTACAGTTATCTGTGGGTCTAAAAACAAATGTTTCTAGATTGCAGTTAGGGGTTATGCTCGTTTCATGTATTAGTGATTGTAGATTCTCGACCAGTAACTGTGGCTTCACTAGCTCTGGGTAGTTGGCTAGGTTTCTAGTGCCAGGCATAATTTTACTCTCGTTGAGTGGGTCTTAAGTACAATGAAAGAGCTGTTGGTCACTGCCAAGGTGTGCATGCCACTACTATACCCTTAGGGTTATTGTCCCACACTGGTCATTGTTGTGGTTTATAGGTATCACAGCTGGGTAAGACTGTTGGTCGCCTCCCTCGCTTGTGAGCCTGCATGGTACCTTCTAGTGCCATGAAAGCTAGTCCTCAGGAAGAGAGCATTCAGGTCATTTCCAGATGAGGGCTTTCTGGGCTCTGTTCCTAAAACACATCATGTCTTCCTTTCTGGGTAACCAAGGGCAACAGCAATGGGGTGTGTGATTTGATAGTATATATAACTTGTTTATTTCTATTTTATGTTCATTGGTGTTTTGACTGTACATATGTCTGTATGAGGGTGTCAGACCTCCTGGAACAGGGGTTACAGACAGTTGTGAGCTGCCACTTGGGTGCTGGGAATTGAACCCAGGTCCTCTGGCAAAGCAGGCAGTGCTCTTAACTGCTGAGCCAACTCTCCAGCCCCCAATTTGATACTCTTTTAGACAGCTTTACCATGGAAAAAAGTCTGGCTTGACCTTCTGCTGGTCTTCTGCATATAGCCGCAGCTGCTATGCATTCACATGTACCACAGCCATGTTAGGCCATGAAAACAGCATCACACAGCAGCCCTGTTTCCTGGATGTTACAGTCTTTCTATCCCTGTCTTCCCCAGTTTTCTCTGAGCCTTTGTGGGGGTGTTTATATAAATGGCCCGTCTATGGATGGACAGTAACAGTTGCTTGTTCTCAGCTCATGAGGAGGCTGAGAAAGGACATAGAGACACTGCTCAGTGAATGTCACCATTCCCCAAGGATAAGAACATGATTATACAATTCTCTCTGCTGTGGCCCTAGGAAACACCTTATTTCCTAAGTGGTAAGAAAAGAAAATGGGAAGGAAAGGAGAAGAGAGGAGAAAAGAGAAAAGAGGAAGGGGAAAGAGTGGACCAGAGAGAAGAGGGGAGGGGAGGGAAGAAGAGGGGAGGAGAAGCTCTGTCTGAGCCAAGAGCTGGGGCTGGGGAGGGCAACTGCCTTCACTGAAGATCATGAAGCGAATGACATGTTCTTTGACTTCCCAAACGAAAACCAAAATGTACTGTACCACAAAACCACAAAAGCAGTGGAACCTGTAACTATTAGGAGTAGAGACCCTTGTGTTGGGGATGAAAGAAAAGGACAACAGATGTTGCAAATAAAAACCACAAAAGACAAACAAACAAACAAAAAACCCCAAGAGCATGTTTTCATTGTCTCCTCTGGAAATGTTAGATTCCTATGCAAGGGCTCCAATCTTAGGCACCATTCATTTCATTCATTCACTAGATGTTTCTACAACATCTTCCAGCTTAAGGCTGGAAAGTTTTTTCAAGGTGAACTTCTAGTCTTACACTAGAATATATAAAATATATATTTATATGAAAATAAAAGATGTAAAAGAAGGCATTCATGACATTATAAGGCTACTTGGCTGTAGTTTTGTGGCAGAGTGCACCAGGAAAGGTAGCCTAATAGCTAATGGACAGGGGGCTTTGAGAAAAAGCCTCATTTAAGGTGTCATTTAAGGTGATACTTAAAATAAAATTTGTGGTGCTGAAACTATGGAAAAATGTTGTGTGCCCTTAAATTGGTTCTTACTAATAAGACCTAATCAACATGTAAATTTGAGATTGCTTATATGCAGGATCCCACCCCTGCCCCAAAAAAAGTTTTATTATTTGAGGCAGGTTCTCAAATACCTTAGGCTAGCTAGCCTTGTTCTCTCTATTGCTGAGGATGGCCAAGCCTTCTGCCTTTACTTCGCCAGTGCTCAGATTATGGCTGTGTACCATCGATCAGGCTCTGAGGATAGAATCTAGGGCTATGTGCATGCTAGGCAAGCACTCTACCAGCTCAGCTAGGTCTCTAGGCCCTGGTGGAGCCTCCTCCCTACTGCCTTAAACCTAAAATCTTTCCTGTCGCTTTGATTTTTCAAGTTGCTCCTTAAAACATCCCAGTCTACTGAGTTGCTTTGATCCACCCTCTGTGGCCTTTTATGTAGCACAATTTCAAAACTTTGCTTGGGAATTCAAGGAGAGTTCATGGTCAGGAAATCTGGGAACTGCTCTTTAGAACTCCTTCAAATGTCTTCAAAAAGTCAACCAGCAAAGTCCAGCTTTTGATTAAAATGTCATGATCTCACTGATACAAACCACTTTCCACTACAGATCTGTTTCCCAGGATCTCTCTGGGATGGAAAGACCTTGGAATTTCAGGCCAAAGTAAAAAAAGAAAATGCTCCAGGGCCTGCGTGTGTCTCAGATTGCAGGGACATTGCTGACACCGCCCAGCTCAGCTTCACTCTGCCTTGCTCCACAGCCTGGAGCTGGGCTGGCAGGTTATCTGTTTCCTCCAGTTCCCATGGATACCAAGGCAGCGGTTTAAACATTCCAGGGTAGGTTTCTTCTCTTTGGACACTTTCCTCGGAAATCTGCGGTAGTGTTTGGTGTTTGTCTGGTTTTTAGTTTGCAGATCACGTGGCATTTGCTTGATTGTCTTCTGTCCCTCATTGGGAGGATGGCATTAGGGTGGGCCAGACAGTCTGGACATCTCTGGAAGCCAGACTACTTGGACTTAAACCTTGTTAGAGAAAGGTCAGTTAATTGAGCTTTCTCTAAGTTGGCTAGACAAGTAAAATGAGGAAAGAAACGAAGAGGAAAATAGCTAGATTAGTTTGAGAAAAAAATGAGTAAAATTTTGAGTGAGAGAAACTCAGCCTAGGAGCCCTGAAATAGCCTCCACTTTTCTTTGTGTATGCGGCCCAGCCACAGGAGCCTTTTCCCACTTAAATTGGACACCCCTTTTCTGAGTTCACTTTTGTTAAGAAATGCTTCTGAGTCCCCCAGTTTTCTTCACATTCCATCTAGGGGATAATTATTCCACCTCTTTTTCCTTTCCAGGCAATTGTTGCATCGGCCAGGGCTAGAGACTCACCAGGGGAGAAGAAACTTTGTCCTACTTAAGACCTAAATAATAGGTGAACCTGTGAATAATTATTCATGGAGATGCTTAGAGGCTGTGGATGAGCCAAGATCAGGTGGGCTATCCTTGTCCAAGGTTCAATTCCTTGAACACATCTGGTCAGTCCAGAGGGTGGGTGGGTTAAGGGGCAATGAAGGGACAGCAGAAAATTCTGTTTCCTTGGCAATCTGCTGAGGTCATGAGCAAGCCATGTTCTGGCTGCCCTGACATCGGCCTTGCGGGTGGTCTGTCAGGCCTCTTCCTCCAGCCATACCGCACAGCCATCTTGTTCATGGCCTCTGCCAGACTATTTATTAGGAGCTCTGCCTTCTTGGGAGACTAAATTGCTAAAACTTTATAAGTAAAGACTTCAGTTGTTTCTTGCTGCAAATTTCGGTGACTAATGGGATTCCACCTGCATTATCCATCAGTCCTGGCTACCTACCACACATCCTCTCCCACCAGTCCATCAGTGGGAAAAGAGGGCTTGGTGCCAGGTCTGCATGAATCCACAGTGTGGTCAAAACTGCTCTAGAAATGTAGGGAATTTGGCACCCTTCTACCCATCATCATTATTTTCTTTGAGACAGGCTCTCCATATATCCTAGACTGACCTTGAACCTCCTATGTAGCTGAGAATGACCTTAAACTTCTGATTCTCCTGCTTCTTTCTACCTCCTGAGTACTGAGTACTGGGATTTGAAGTACCCACCATCCCTGGCATATGTGGTGGTGTATGCAGAGCATCATGCGTGTTAGGCAAGCATCGCTAGATTAAGCTACAACCACCAGCCCTTATCTTTTGTCTGCTATCCCCAGTTCATCCCACAATTAGTTAAACATTCATCAGAGAGGAATCTGGCCTTTCTCTAGGGCTTGCCTCTCAAGAGTGTCACTCTAGAGAATGTTCTAGAAGTTTCTAGGGGCCGAGGAATGAAGACTTTTAGGGAAATGGGACTGAGAACTGTGCTCAGAGCTGCCAACAGAAGCTGGCAAGTTGTGATCATGAAGTCAGTTCATTTTTTTTTTCCTCTAGAAAAAGTCATTTTGTGTCCTGTTTGAGAAAAAGTTTTCTTTCCCAATTCCTATCAAATGAAGGAATAATACAGAAAGCATGAATGAGGTCTACTTGTTTCAGGGACCAGTCCAAAACTTCACAATACTGCTCTACACCACGTATCATGAGCTTTTTTCCCAAGAGCTGGGACATGGCTGTCAGGCTTGAACTATACTTCCAGCTTCCCTTGAAGCTAGAGAAGATCATGTGACCAGACCTTTATCTGATAGGTAATAGGTTAATACTGGGCCACAATGCCCTTAGGACAGATCTACCACCTCAAGGTTTCTTTCCTTTCCTCTGTAGGCTGAGTTGGTGGAAACTGGAAGAGGTGTTGGTCACCCAGCAGCCCAGAGTGCAAGTCCTGTGCAGCTTCATGATAGTGAGGCCGCCTGCTGCTTTGTCCACCCAGTTCGGATGATGTTCACTAGCAAGTATGTGTCATTCTAGTGTGCTTCCTGCAATCATCCAGGTAAGCTTTCTAACACAGAAAAAATGGGTCATTTCTATAAAGTCATCGAGTTAATAGCAGCACTGGCTTCAAATCAAGGTTGAACAATGTATGATGATAAAGGTCAGAGCTTGGTAGAATAGTTTGAGGGCAGACTGAGGGTAGAAGGCATTTTCTTTCCTTTTTTTTTTTTTCAAGAGAAACATGCTTAGATTAGAAATTATTTTTAACATTTGACCTGTATCTACGTTGTAACAGCAGTAGCAATAATATAACCCAGAGAATTTGTGAGGTTTTGATAAGTTCTTTGGCTGAAGGTGTTTCATATGATAATAAAATGTTGTTTAAACTGGGTGTTGTGGCACATGAGTTTAATCCTAGTACCTGAAAGGCAGAGGCAGGTGTATCTCTGGAGTTCAAGACCAGCTTGGTTTATATAGCAGGTTCCAAGCCAGCCAGGGCTACATTGTAAAGCTTTGTGTGATCATATTTCTGAGGTTAAGGCAGAATTGCTGCACAGCATACCAGGCATCAGAATTTTTATATATATATAAATATATATATATATATATATATATATATATATATATATTTTTTTTTTTACTTATTTGTGTGTGTGTATGTGTGACCATAGATCACATGTGGAGGTCAGAGGACATCTTTGTGGAGTTGGTTCCCAAATCCACCAGACTGAACTCGTTTATCAGTCCTGCACAGCAAGCACTTATACCTCATAAGCATGCGCATGTGCACGCACACACACACCTATTTCTTGCCCTTTCACTTGGCCAGCAGGATTCTTTCTGTGAAGAAGAAAATAGAGCCAAAATCAGCTCCAACTCAGAACACTGAGGCATGGTTTCTAACAGAAAAGAGTTCTTGCCTACATCTTGACTTATTAGACATTGGGAAGACCTTGAGTCTATTGCCTTCACCATGGACCATTGTTGAAGCGCAGGGAATCAGGCAAGATGGTGGAACTGGCAGTTCTGAGAGATCCACATGGAATGAACAGTAAGACAGGAAAAACTGTCCAGAGGAAGTGGCAGATGGAAGATGATATTGCCAGAACCAGGAAGGGGTGTTGGATATCCAAAAGGAGATAATCATGTATGTGCTATGTCATAGAAAAGAGCCAGCGTAGCATATAGTCTTTAGTTTTGAAAACACCACCTATGTGTTATTAGAGTTTTGGATCCTCCGTGTAGTTCTGCCTGTACTCCTCAATGTCCTTCTTTATTCAAAACTCTTCTAGAATGTCTTGGCAGGTCCCTGGTAGTAAATTTCAGCCTCTAAGGGAATCTGACTAGTGTTAGGTGCTCAGCCTTATCCCAGGGACACCTAAGTCCCTGACTTAAGGAAAGAAGGCATGAGAGTCTTGCACACAGATATGAGGATCTGGGGGCTCTCTCTGGGTAGGAGTAACACGCACTTTTAATCTCCTGTCTCCAAGTTTTCTCTCTGGAGACCAACACTCATTGTCATGACATGCCCCTTAACAAGATGGGAGCACTAACAACAAAACCCAGGGACACTGTTGTCTCAGCCTCCTGCTGTGCGTTCAGCCAGGTCAGTGCCTCTGGTCGGTACATGCACTCATCTGTGCCACAGGCTGGGGTTTAGAGTCCACAGTTGCTAAGGAAGAAGATGGCCAGAACTGTTCCGCCTGGAAGCATCTATCATATGTTGACTTGTGACTTCTCTAGCGACTTGTGACCCAGCACTAAGACATTTGTGTTCCCTGCTTTGCATTGATAATAGGAGCTTTCAACTTTGAAATAATTAACAGGAAGACACATAGTTTACATTGATCTGGCATACAATAGAGCTGAAAGTGTATCTTGAAAAGTGCCTGTTAAATCACATCTTGTGTGCTGTGCTCTTAGATATTCTGTTCAATTTTATTTCATTTTAAAAGACTGTCATGTACACCCACTAAACCCTTCACAGCAGGATAAAACTGGCGGTTTAGAGAGAGCAATATCCAAGCATTCTAGGCATTTTCCTTAGAGTATCTGCAGTTTCACCTGTGAGCACCTTGACACCAAACGCCTGAAAGCCCTTGGTCCAAAGACACTATCATTCTAATGAAGAGGAATCTACAGAATGGGGGAAAATATTTCCCAGATGTACATATGTCATAGGGTTAGGATATCCAAGGAACTCAAAAATTATATAGTAAGAAAATAAGTAACCCATTAAAAAATGGGACATTGAATTAAACAGAGAATTCTTAAAAGATGAAATAAAAATGGGCAAGAAACATTTAAAAAAATGTTCAGCATCCTTAACCATCTGTGAAATACAAATTAAAACTACTTTACAATCTAAATGATTGCAATCCAAAACACAATTGACAATATATGCTGGCATGGGTGTGGGGAAGGAAAACACTCATTCACTGCTGCTGGGAGTGAACACTAGTGTAGCCACTATAGAAATTGATGTAAAGGTCCCTGAAAACTGATCTACCCTATCAGTTTGCATATTTCTTGATATTAAGGAGGTATTTTATTTAAAAAAATTATTTTATGTGCATTAGTATGAAGGTGTCAGATACCTTGGATTTGACGTTACAGACAGATGTGAGCTGCCATGTGGGTCCTGGGAATTGAACCCAGGTCTTTGGAAGAACAGACAGTGCTCTTAACCACTGAGCCATCTCTCCAGCCCTGGAGGCACTTTCTTAATTGAAGTTCCCTCCTCTAAGATGACTTTGGCTTGTGTCAAGTTGACATAGAGCCAGCACAGGTTTTGGAAGCCGTTTGAAACACTGCATAAGCTCTTCAGAGTAATGGGGACATTTGCACAATATTGTAAATGTGCCTAAATCCAGAGGATCAAATAGTATGTTTAAAAATGTTTAAGGTGATAAATTGTATTCTCATTAAGATAAATGGGCTAGATTGGAGATGCCCAAGTCTGTGCTTCTGAGTTCCACATGGTCCAGTCTGTTCCCAATTAAACCATCAGCAGACAGCAAGCCTTTAATACAGGAGTTTTGTGGGGTACGTGTCATATGTAAGCCATAACATATATGCCAGATAGCAATCAGATTAAATAATCGTAATTCCCACCCCTCTCTGCATTCTGGAAACTTGGAATTTCTTTTAAATTCTTCCTGCGTTTTATTCCAGGACAGAAAAATGTTGAAGTTGGATTAGATTTAATTACTTTTATCTAAATTTGGGAGCAATCTCCTCCCTTACTTTTGAAAGGTAGAAAAAGAGAAAAACAAGTCAAAGGAGCTCCCAACAAACTGAATTTGGAAACAGATAGCTCTCTGCTGCCACAGAGACATGCTGTGTAACCAGGTAGCTGTGGGTCCAAGCCTGAACCTGGGTAGCCAGTCCTTCTTGAAGAATAATACCCACTCTGACAGGTGACTCCTCAGGGGCTCTGCAAATGGCACAAACCTTAAGCAGAAACTATTTGGGAATAATATAATATGGGGGGTGGAGAGGGGAAGTGAAGACTGTGCCAAGGAGCCTGTTAGAGTGTGCTGCTCATATTTTCCAGTTCACTCCATCACTGGAAATGACTCCAAGGGGACAAGAAGAAACAAAATCCACTGGCAGGTATCTCAGACCTCTTTTGTAAGGCAGTAGCAACTGAGGAGGCTCCAGAGAACAGCCACTGTGTCAGACAAATGGGGTTCCAGGACAGGACCTCTTTGGTTTGAAGCTGGCTGGGAAGCATGGGCCTGTGGTGCAGGTGAACAGCTGTGGTTCACTTAGTAAATGAGCCATGAAAGCCTCCTACAAACAGGGCTTCACAAGGATGCAGATCAGACTTCAGTGTGATGGGCTGACAAACAGAGAAAGCTGCACAGTGGAACAGGTGATGTGTTCCAGGCGGCTCAGAAAAGAGCTGTCTCCTAAATCACTAGCTATACCATTCCCAATGCCACTCCTACAAATGAGAAGGTGGTCTCTGTTGTTACTGTTGCTGTTTCTGAGACAGGCTTTCTCTGTGTAGTCTTGGCTGTCTTGGGACTCACTCTGTAGATCAGGGTGGCCTTGAACTCACAGAGATGTGATGACTGACCCTCCCAAGTGCTGGATTAAAGTCATGCACCACCGCTGCTCAGCAAGAATGTGGTCTCGCTGCCACCGTACAGGTCACCATATCCTATGACAACAAAATTCTTCCATCTCCCCCCTCCCTCCCCCGTGCCCTTACAGTTTGTAGACTGAAGGGCACATGTGCATAGGTGTATCACCTTTAATGGCTCGTGTGTTTTGATCAATATCAGGAGATGGTGAGTTTGTGACAATACCACTCTTCCACAGGAAGCATATGCATATGGTTCTTTGTAGCCCAGAAAATTTATAGCGTTTTTACTGTCAAAAAAACAAGAACAAAAAACATAAAAAAAACCTTGCAGACCTTGTTTCACTGGAGAGTTTTGATGTTTTACATTTATCATTATAAAAGCAAGGACAATTTTATAGCTTTTATGTATGTGTTACATGAAGAACAACTTGTCTTTGAGTAGGGGCAAATCACTCTTAAAAAATACTACACAGCTTTTCCTTCATGTGAAAATGCCACATACATAAGCTTGATTGAAACAAGAAGAGTGAGGTGAAAACAGAACAAAACTCTCAGGTGGTAGTTTTGATAACCATTAACAATTAAAACCAATTAAAGGGCCAGTCCTAGGTGAGATCCATTAAAGAGAATAAAAGGGCACATGCAGCCACACTTTGCCCACACCCTACTTTTCCTCAAACTGCAAGAGCCAAGGTTGTGCTTGGGTCCTAAATTTTGTCAGTGTGGTTCAAATCCTGATTCTGACATTGGCCAGCCTGAAATGTCTTCTGCACTGTGTCTCAGTTTACCCTCTACAAAGCGAAGGTGCTGGTACTTACTTCCTACATGGTTGTGAGAACAAATGAGATAGCAGTCCCCAGTGGACAGTGAGAATCCAGTAGACCTGTATTCTAATGTTCTCCTATGCTCCAAGTCTGAGCCATCTGAGAGCCATTTATACTTGCCAGTCAAGTATGTGGATTTCCTCCCAGATATCAGAAGAATTTCCAACATACAAAAAAGCTGAAACTGTACATTTTGCTAGGCATGTTTTATTGTATACTTCTGTCTTAGTCACCATCAATTCCTTATATTTTTAATTTTTTGTTTAAAATAGAGAATGATTCACAAATTGGCAAACCATCCTGTGTTCATACACACATGTTGCTGGAGTGACCTTCATCCTTTATCTTTTTTAATGTTTTAAGTTACAGATATATATATTTTTCATATTTATATCCTTATCTAGATCTTTTCCTCACTTCTTTGTTTTAGCAAAAAGCCTGAGAAGTGATATTATCTGGATTTCTTTGAAAGTAAAACTTACATTCAAGGAACTATAATTTCAATTTCAATCATACCATGGATACATACATCTTGAATCCTTAGGTAAGTACGGTGGCCTCTGTCACCATAGAGACAGCTTTGCTATCAGCTTGGCTCTCCCAGAGAACAGGTACTGGGTGGCAGTGGCCTGGAAGCACAGGGAGGCCTAGAGGCTGAAGCAACTCCCATGCCACTCTAATGCTGTTTGGTTTTCTGAAAGCTTTTTCTAGCTTCTCCAACAAACATCTGTGTGAGGGCTTCTTCAATATACTTCAATATACTACAACTTCAATATACTGCATTCCCCATTTAGAAGTTCTTTCTGAAGTTTGTTCTCCCTATTATTCCTAAGCTTTTCTCACTGGCGACAGCTCCAAGGTCTTCATATCCAGGGAAAGCCTTCACTCTTCATTTTCTCTACATTTCTCTAGATTGTCTCCTCCTTCCTTATCTCCTGCCTTCAATTGATCACTGACAGGTCACACCCTTTGTGACTCCTTAATGATGTTTCCTGTGGCAATGATCAGAGAAGTCATCGAGGTCAGCCTGAAAGGTTTTGCTTTTCTGAAGATATGCTGACTGTCTTTTGTGAAGAAGGGCAACATTCCAGGAGCCAGAGGGAAAAAGCAATAGAGTCCAAGCAGCTTTATCATTCAAACACGGAACCTGAATTGTATTTCATAGGAAGTGTGTGCTATACTCAGTGGATGGTCTGTGCTGGAAACAGTTATAGAATATAGTATCTGACACAAGAGCTTCGACTGCATGCAGTCATAAATAATGCAGCGTTCTCCTAGCTAATTCTTCTTGTTGAGGAAGGCTACCTGCCTAATTGTGACTGCATACTTCAGACTATTAGCACAGGAAGTTTCGAGAATAAAACCTTGCTCTCCAAGAACTTCTCTGAAGTATCAAGCCAGGCACAGAATCTGTCCAGAAGCCCAGAGCCAGAGAGCCCTATTTCAATTTGGGACACATTCAGAGCTCCCCTCTTTCATGACATGTCCACTGTTTTCTACAGAGCCACTTCCAAGATAGCCCAGTTCTATCTTGGACTTATTCTGTCTCTCTCCTCCATTGATCCAAAGGAAACCCAAATTGAATGTCTCTAAGTAAACTTTGATACCATAAGTGCCTACATTTGTGGCAGGCAAAGACCCTGCCAGCTCAGCTGGTTTACATTTTTTTTTTCAGGTTGTGTTTATAGAAAGGAAAATGTCTGATCTAATTTTCACCAAGGCTGCTTTTTTTCTGCTTCCCTTGAGACCAAGAGTTAGACAGAAGCCAAATAATCAGCCTGCCAAACTCACTGGGTCCTCACCCTGTGTGCTTTGCTTCCAAATCTCAGAGGTGGAAAAACCCAAACGTATATTCATGTGCAGTTTTCATGAAGGGTAAAGAGCTGCTGACACCATCCAGATGGGGACTGGGAGGCACTGGCTCTATCCAGGAGCAGGGAGTGAACAGGCAGCAAGAATAGAGGCCTCTGACTGTATCAAGTCACAGTGGATGACTGGAAGCTCAGGAAATACGAAATATGTTGTGTTGATTTTTATCACAGAAGTCATGAGACAAAGGCATGTCTCCAGTATACTGTGACATTGGGAGGGACTCTGCTATCATTTGAAAGTGCAGTCCAGAGGTTTGGGGCTTTCAGGAAGTTTGGACTCCAGTGTAGCAATGTTGAAGTGATAGAGCCTTTAAAAAGTAGAGCCTGGTGGAAGGCAGTTAGGTCATTGGGAGTACTACTCCTTGGAAAGGACTAGTTTTGGCAGGTTGTTGGTTAGTTCCAGGGACAGGGTGATGTAAAAAGAACAAGGGCGGTTCCCCTTCATTTGGCTTTTCAACCTCTCTGTAACCTCTCCCTTTGGCAAGTAGACTCACAGTGATACTGGATTCCATATCGTAATCCAGCTATGTAGCTCTTATCTCAGGCCATAAGGATTCCTAATGTCAGACTTTTCCCTTAAAAAAAAAAGAACATTGTGTGTGTGTGTGTGCGTGTGCATGCATGAATGGCTCCTAGATTGTGAGCTAAGCAATTATTTTTCTTTGCAAAGCACCTGGTCTAATGTATTTTGTTATAGCAACAGAAAATGGTCTTCTTTGTGAAGATATCTTCTGGAAAGAAAGGATCAAATTAGAATCTCAACATTATTGTAGAAAAGTGTTTTGTTTACTTCCTGCCAAGGCCAATCTACTGACCACTCTGAGGTCAACACATGAGTCTGGGATTGTTACACTTACTGGATGTTCTCTAGGAAAGCTGACCTAGCCTGATGTAAGTGCTGAGAAGTGGTTCCAGAAGCAGCCAAGAGCAAGAAGGCAAGAGACTGTAACTGGGTTCACAAGGGGTCAAGCCAGGGGAAGCCCAGTCCTGTGTCCACTACTCCTATCATGGAGTCTATGGGAAACAAAATGAAATCGACTGGACTGAATGCTGAAATGAGTAGAAAGTGAAAGAAAGTATAGGGTAGAGTTCAGGACAGTTTCCTGGATTCAGTGTCCTGTGTAGTCGGGACAGTTTCTGTCATTCTCTTTTCGGCAGAGCCTGGATGTCAGCTGGGTCCTGGATTTCGGCTTTCGGATGAAGAATAGAGAACGGGGTTCCGTTTCTCTCAGGGGCAGCTAGAGCACTTTAGGGCGAGGACCTAGTGCGCTAAGCTGGGCTGTAGAAAAGTTTTTCCCCAGTGTTACAGTTTAGCTCTTTTAGCATGAGATCACCAGTGGCAATGGAAGCTCAGGATTTCTAAAGCCTATGGTGATACACCAAAGTGTTACAGCTCTTGGTCAAGCTGCTGTGCTGAGCATTGCAGGGGTGCGAGACAAACCCATGCCTGGTTGGCTTGCAGCCAAGACACAAGCCTGGTGAAGCCCAGGCCCAGTAGGCCAGAGGGCAGGCCTGGTGAAAGGAGACCCTATGGAGGATAAATGATGAATCTCAGATGGTCTTGAAGAGAGAAAGCAAGAACCTTTATTCATGTCAAATCAAGAGTAATATAAACCCTGGGAGGGATTTTAACGGTGGATATGCTTGATTCACTGGAGTCAGGGAGTAAGGAATGCTTAATGGTCCTATCACGAGAGGAAAATACCGTACTTAATTAATCTACAGAGGCCTGAGGGGGGTAGGGGGCGGATCTCCAAGTACAATTGAAGGTTACTGCTGGACTAAGAATCTTAGCAGGGTGGGGCATTTCTATATTGCTAGATGCTTGCTAGCACAGTTTCCTTATCAGGGAAGGGTCTGGTCTATAATCTGCTCTGGTGGCTATGTGACTCTCTGTGCACTCTCTTTGAAGTCACCCAGATCAGAGGAGACGTTTCGGAACCCTGCTGAGAAAAAGCAGTCTATGATCATAGCCCGAGCAAGAATGATTGGCTATCCAGAGATGACTGACTTCAGCCTTGTCCAGCAGAGCGCGGCAAGTTTCTCTGAGCATAAACAGTGTCCTGGCTTGCAGTTTATGGATTGCTTGGTACCTGATGTCTCTGATTTAATATTCAGAGCATTCAGAGACATGGCTGCCCCATCTGCCTCAGCAACTCCTGGGCTCAGGAAGAGCCAACATTAAAAAAAAGATTTAAATTTTAAAATTTGTTTTTATGTGTGTGGGTATTCTGCTTGCATGTATGCCTATGTACCACATGTGTAAGAAGCAAGAAGAGGGTGTTGGCTCCCCTGGGACTGGAATTACTGATGGTTGTGAGTTGCTATGTAAGTGCTAGGAACTAAATCTTAGTCCTCTGGAAGATCAACCAATGTTCTTAATCATTGATCAGTCTCTATTTCCTTATTTATTAAAATATGGAATGCTTCAAAAAATGTGCATGTCATCCTTGAACAAGGGCCATGCGAATCTTTGCATCATTCCAATTTTTGTATATGTACTGTTGAGTTGAGAACACTTATTTTTCATCAGGTGTAACTGTGTATAAGTACATGTGAGTGTGGTAGCCATGGAGGCTAGAAGAGTGTATTGGATCCTTTGGAGCTTGAGTTATAGGTGTTTGTGAGCTGCCCAGTATGGACACTGGGAACTGAGTCAGGTCCTCTGAAAGAGCAGTATGCACTCTTAACTGCTGAGCCATCTCTTCAGCCCCAAGATCTAGTTCTTGAATGGAAGTCACATTTTATTTTGTTGTTGTTGTTTGAGACAGGGTTTCAACAGCCTTGGCTGTCCTGGAACTCTCTTTGTAGCCCAGGCTGGCCTCGAACTCACAAAGATCCTCCTGCCTCTGCCTCCTGAGTGCTGGGATTAAAGGTATGCATCACCACGCCTAGCTTGAATGGAAGTCAAACCTCTGTTTTGGTGTTTTAAAACCTATGACTCCTAACTAACATTTTGTTGATTCACATAGTAAAAACTCCCCTTTTCTTCTGGATTGGCAATTGTAAAGATGCATATCATGAAATTGACCCCTAGATCCATGCTCAAAATTGGTGTATTTGATCATCTCAGTTAGAAGTGCATTATTTTTACAGAGCCCCTCATGAAAATCTGGATAGATTATGGCTGTAAAATAATACTCCTCCTTTTTCTTTTCTTTTTTGAGGCATGATGTCATGATGTAGTTTATGTTAGCATTGAGCTCATGATTCCCCTGCCTCAGCACCTTGGAGGATTATAAGAATAGCTATCACACCCAGGCATAACAAATTTAAATAAACACATTTAGAATATATAACCCAAATAAATGTTGGTCTGGAGAGCATCTCTTATTCAAATTAAGTCACTTTTGCTCACAGCATTTTTAAATTCCTTCCAGGATAGTCTTTAAGATGACTTGAATAAGAGCCGAAAAATGTTGCCTGGCTTGATAGTCATAGTTTGCTTCCTTGATCCAGTGAAATTTTCTGCCTCTGTCTTTATGTAACATTTAACCCCAACCAGTCTCTCTTTGACAGACACCCAAGAGACCCCTTGGTCTGTCATTTTACAGTATTAATGGTACTACCTTTTCCCCCTTGAAGGTCCAGAAAACCACCACCACCACCACCACCAAGCAACCATCAGATCACATGCAGCTAGGGCCCAGACAGAACAATGGCACTTGGCTCCCATCCCAATTCCTTTGGGAGCTGAGTGAACATCTGAACATGAGAAATGTGAGCAGATACAAAGTCAAGACTCTTCAACATGAGTCATGGCAAGCTGATCCCCATTAAGTTAGGAAATTGTCCCTGGATCTGTCTGAGAGTTGGCACCATGTATCTATAATATAGACCTCGACTTGCTCAACATCATTTTTGGCACCAGATCTGTGAATGATTGATAACTGAACATTGGCCAGCCAAATTGAAGCTGGCTGTTGATTACAGGCAGAGTTTGAATCACAAGACAGAAAAGAACTAATTAATGTTTGACTTCCCACAAGGCAGTAACTCTGTCTTTGTTTCCTCTTGCCATAAGAAAATTTTGGAGCTTGAGTTATAAAGAACAGAAGAACATGTTTTTAAAGGGTGGAAGTCCAAGATCAGGTCAGTGTCTGGTGAAGGCTGGTTCCTGCCTCTAAGGAGAGACTGTCTCCTTAGGAGGGGGACAAATATCTTCATATAGCAGAAGTACAGAAGGGCAAGCAGTCGTAGCTGCTTCTCTCAGCTCTTTTACAGGGCACTACTGTGACACACAAGGCCAACCCTGAAAGCACACAGCCTCCTAAAGTCCTGGCTCTCAATACACTGCACATTTTGGGAGGACATAAGTATTCCAGCCATGTAGAGTATATGAAAAACTAATAGCTGGGGAACAGTACCACCCCACTTCCCAACTCCTCCTTATCCTGCCATCAGGCTCCATCTAGCCTCCCAATTTCAGGGACCCTTGAGATCTAGGTGCCAATCCTCATCTCCCCCAAGACATGGCATTCACTCTTGCACCACCACTATCTAGGCCTAAATGCTTGAACCACTCTGGCCTACAAAGTGTGATGCCAGTTAGACATGCCTTCCTGTAAGAATCCCCAAGTGTGGAGCTTTCAGGCCCTACTCTTTGCTTGCTTTGTAGGACACCTCTCATGAAGGAGTGAAAACCTGACCTTGTTCCCTGTATAAGTTTCCATCACAGAGCTTGCTGTCATGCAGCCCTCCTGCTTTCGCACCCCCCAGCCAGCAGGTGGGCTTCCTTCAGAATGCTCCTCATGCATACACTTTGAAGCTGCAGCAGACCCCTGAGACAACAGGATGAGTTCCAGTCTACATCCTATTGGTTATTATATACCATCTAACACTTTTCTTCTCCTTCCTTGGAGAAGGTATCAGACCTTCAATCTGATACCTCCTCACCCTCTCATCCATGCCCATCTGAAATGCTGGTGAATCACAGGGAAAGTTTATCTGCAAACAGAGCTAGGAACATAAAAATAATTTTTATCTACTTAACAAAGTGCATGTGGGATGCATAATAATGTAGTCATTAAGAGTCCATTTTTTTGGGCGTTTGCTGTTTGATGCTATTATATGATGCACAGTATGGCTTCCTTCATTTTACAGTCAAAGACAGGAAGATGAAGAGAAATATTTTTGGAAAAAATCCAAGCATTTCATCAGTTTTCTGAGGGCCTTTCTCTGTCTTTGATATTCAAATTGCCTTCTTTGAAAAACCACTTTTTGTCCTGTCAGTTCTCTCTTAGCTAGTGACTGCTACAGTTTCTGCCAGATTCTTCTTAATGAATGGATTAAGGAGAGAGAGAGAGAGAGAGAGAGAGAGAGAGAGAGAGAGAGAGAGAGAACAGCTCTCCAACTTCACTGCCTACCGCATCCCAGCACCTGTGTTTCATATTAGCTTTCTGTATATTTACAGCACTGGAAAATCAGCAGGACCAGAGGGAAGATGAGGCGGCCCCTAAGAGGGCACTGGGGCAGAGGGGAGTAAGTTCATCATCAGCGTTGCTATGACAACTTCTGAGTTCCCAGGCACTGACTTTGGAGCTTACAACTCTGCTGAACTCTGGAACAAGCAGGTGCCTCTGCAATTCTAGAGAGGGGAGTTATGCCTTCCTCGTGTTCCAGCCCAGATGGAGATAAGGACTGATTGGAGCAGCAGGGACTTCATGGGAGCTCAGCAGAGGGGAGCCAGAAAAGGGGAGCCTGATGGGGTACTTATCAAGACTAGTTGACCTGTGACCATCTGAGTGAGGCCCTATCCTGAGATAACAGCTATTCAGCCCCAAGGCTCCAAACAACAAGTACACAGCAAGATGAGCAAGAGGGAAATACAATAAATCGATTTAAATGTAGTTTTATGGGACAGTGATGCCAAGGCTCATAGGATAGCTGTTCATTTTTATGGTTAGACTTGATGAAGGCTAGGCAGGTGTGTTGAAGTTTGATTGGACAAAAGGATTCAGATTATTTGTGAAGAGCTGCAAGGCAGAAACACAGCAGAGAAAAAGAGGAACTAGGGAGGTCCTGCTTTAGAAGCCCTTCACTTCAGTTCAAAGCAATCAGCACGCCAAGACAGAATACTTTGGGGTAGCATTTTTTTAGCTCCAGGGCAGGCTATTTGGAGCACTGGGGTACCGCCCCCAGCTTCAAGTCCCGTTTTGCAGGAGTGTTCCTCCCCAGCCTTAGTTATGGAGGCGACCACTTTCGGACCCTCGCTGTTGTGCATCTAGCTCTTTAACATTGGCTTGGCTGATTCTGTGTTCTGTAAGCAGCACATCCAGCTTCTCTAACTGCTATGACTGAAGGTCATTTTCTCAGCAACACAAGGAAAAGATGGAAGCAGAGACTTTTCTTTTTTATAAGTGTGTCCTGAACTGGGGGGAGAGGCACTAAGATAGACTGGGGAACATGATTTGATGGGAACAGGGCACAGACTCCAGTCCCCAAGTTAGTCCTAGAGATTTCTACCTTCTGATGTTCACATCTTTTTTTAATTTAAAAATTTTAATCTTTTATTTTTATTAATTACAATTTATTCACTTTGTATCCCCCTGTAGCTCCCACCCTCCCCTCCCAATTCCCCCCATCACCCTTTTCCATCCATGTCCCTCACCAATTCCACTGATGGGGGAGATCCTCCTCCCCTTTCTTCTTATCCTAGTCTATTATGTCTCATCAGGAGTGGCTGTGCTGTCTTCCTCTGTGGTCTGGTAAGGCTGCTCCCCTCGAAGGGAGAGGTGATCAAAGAAAAGGCCAATCAGTTCATGTCAGAGACAGTCCCTGTTCCCATTACTATGGCACCCACTTGGACACTGAGCTGCCATGGGCTACATTTGTGCAGGGGTTCTAGGTTATCTCCATGAATGATCCTTGGTTGGAGTATCAGTCTCAGAAAAAAAACCCTGGGCCCAGATTTTTTGGTTGTGTTGCTCTCCTTGTGGAGCTCCTGTCCTCTCCAGGTCTTACTTCTTTCATAAAATTCCCTGTACTCTGCCCAAAGTTTGGCTATGAGTCTCACCATCTGCTCTGATACTCTGCTAGGTAGAGCCTTTCAGAGGCCCTCTGTGGCAGGCTCCTGTCCTGTTCCCTGTTTTCTCCCTCTTCTGATGTCCATCCTCTTTGCCTTTTGGATGGGGATTGGGCATCTTAGCCAGTCTTCCTTCTTGATTAGTTTCTTTAGCTGTAGAGATTTTAGTAGGTTTATCTTATATTGTGTATCAAATATTCACTTATGAGTGAGCATGTACCGTGTGTGTTTTTCTGCTTCTGGGATACCTCACTCAGGATGATCCCACCATTTACCTGCAAATTTCATGATTTCCTTGATTTTTATTGCTGAGTAGTATTCCACTGTGTAAATGTACCACAGTTTCTGTATCCACTCCTCACCTGAGGGGCATCTGGTCTGTTTCCAGCTTCTGGCTATTACAAATAAAGCTGCTACAAACATGGTTGAGCAGATGTCCTTGTTGTATACTTGAGCATTTTGGATATATGCCTAGGAGTGGTATAGCTGGATCTTGAGGAAGCGTTATTCCTAGTTGTCTGAGAAAGTGCCAGACTGATTTCCAGAGTGGTTGTACAAGTTTACATTCCCACCAGCAGTGGAGGAGGGTTCCCCTTTCTCCACAACCTCTCCAGCATGTGTTGTCACTTGAGTTTTTGATCTTGGCTATTCTGATGGGTATAAGGTGAAATCTCAGCATCATTTTCATTTGTATTTCCCTGATGACTAAGGGCTTTGAGCATTTCTTTAAGTGTTTCTCTGCCATTCTGTATTCCTCTACTGAGAATTCTCTGTTTAGCTCTGTAACCCATTTTTTAAATTTATTTATTTTTATTAATTACAGTTTATTCACTTTGTATCCCCCTCATAAGGCCTTCCCTCCTCCCCTCCCGGCCCCATCCTCTGTCCCCCTTCTTCACCCATGCCCTTCCCCAAGTTCATTGATAGGGGAGGTCCTCCTCTTCTTCCTTCTGATCTTAGTCAATCAGATCACATCAGAAATGGCTGCATTGTCATTTTCTGTGGCCTGGTAAGGCTGCTTTCCCCTCAGGGGGAGGTGATCGAAGAACAGGCAAATCAGATTATGTCAGAGGCAGTCCCTCTTCCCATTACTATGTAACCCACTTGGACACTAAGCTGCCATGGACTACATCTGTGCAGGGGTTCTAGGTTATCTCCATACCTGGTACTTGGCTGGAGTATGAGTCTCTGGGAAGACCCCTGTGTTCAAATTTTCTTGTTCTGTTGCTCTCCTTGTGGGGTTCCTGTCCTCTCCAGATCTTACTATTTCCCACTTCTTACATAAGATTCCCTGCATGTTGCCCAACAGTTGGCCATAAGTCTCAGTGTCTGCTTTGATAGTCTGCAGGGTAGAGCCTTTCAGAGGCCCTCTGTGGCAGGTTCCTAGGTTGTTTTCTGTTTTCTGTTCCCCATTTTTTAATTGGATTACTTGGTTTGCTGCTGTTTAAGGTCTTGAGTTCTTTATATATTCTGGATATTAGCCCTCTGTCAGATATAGGGTTGGTGAAGATCCTTTCCCAATCTGTAGGCAGTCTTTTTGTTCTGACGAGTGTCCTTTGCTTTACAGAAGCTTTTCAGTTTCGTGAGGTCCCATTTATTGATTGTTAATCTTAGAGCCTGTGCTGTTGGTGTTTTGTTCAAGAAGTTGTCTCCTGTGCCAATGAGTTCCAGGATCTTCTCCATTTTTTCTTCTAAGTGGTTTAGTGTGTCTGGTTTTATATTGAGGTCTTTGATTCACTTGGACTTTAGTTTTGTGCAGGGTGATAAGTATGGATCTGTTTGCATTGTTCTACATGTAGACATCCAGTTGGACCAGCACCATTTGTTGAAGATGCTGTCTTTTTTCCATTGAATGGTGTTGGCATCTTTGTAAAAAATCAGGTGTCCATAAGTGTGTGGGTTTATTTCAGGGTCTTCTATTCGATTCCATTGCAACACCAGTCGATTTCTATGCCAGTACCACGCAGTTTTTAGTATTGTTGCTCTATAGTATAGCTTGAGATTAGGGATGGAGATACCTCCAGAAAATCTTTTATTGTAGAGGATTGTTTTAGCAATTCTGGTTTTCTTGTTGTTCCATATGAAGTTGAGAATTTTTCTTTCAAGGTCTGTAAAGAATTGTGTTGGTAATTTGATGGGAATTGCATTGAATCTGTAGATTGCTTTTTGTAGGATGACCATTTTTACTATATTAATCCTGCTGAGCCATAGAGCATGGGAGATCTTTCCATCTTCTCATATCTTTTTCTAGTTCTTTCTTCAGAGACTGTAAATTTTTTTCATACAAGTCTTTGACTTGCCTTGTTAGGGTCACACCGAGGTACTTTATGTCCTTTGTGGCTATTGTAAAGGGTGTTGTTTCCCGAATTTCTTTCTCAGCCCTTTTGTGTTTTGTATACATGAGGGCTATTGGTTTTTTGAGTTAATTTTGTATCCAGCCACTTTGCAGAAGGTGTTTATCAGCTGTAGAAGTTCTCTAGTGGAATTTTTGGGGTCACTCAGGTATACTATCATATCATCTGCAAATAGTGATACCTTTCCAATTTGTATTCTCTTGATCTAGTTTAACATATTATTGCTCTAGCAAGGACTTCAAGAACTATGTTGAAGTGATATGGAAAGAATGGGAAGCCTTGCCTTGTCCCTGACGTCAGTGGGATTGATTTAAGTTTCTCTCTGTTTAGTGTAATATTGGGTATAGCCTTGCTGTATATTGCCTTTATTGTTTAGGTATGTGCCTTGTATCCCTGATCTCTCCAAGACTTTAAAATGCTAGACTTTGTAAAATGCTTTTTCAGCATCTTAGGAGATGATCATGTGATTTTTCTCCTTCAGTTTGTTTATGTGGTGGATAACATTGATGGATTTTCGTATATTGAACCATCCCTGCATGCCTGGAATGAAGCCTACTTGGTCATAGTCGATGGTATCTTTAATGTGTCCTTGTTTGCAAGTATTTTGTTGAGTATTTTTGCATCAGTGTTCATAAGGGAGATGGGCCTGAAATTCTCTTTCTTTGTTGGGTCTTTGTGAGGTTCAGGTACCAAGGTGACTGTGGCTTCATAGAATGAGTTTGGTAGTGTTCCATCTGTTTCTATTTTGTGGAATAGTTTGAAGAGAATTGGAGTTAGCTCTTCTTTGAAGGTCTGGTAGAATTCTGGGCTGAAACCATCTGGCCCTGGGCTTTTTTTGCATGGGAGACTTTTCATGACTGCTTCTATTTCCTTGGGGGATATAGGACTATTTAATTGATTTATCTGGTCTTGATTCAGCTTTGGCAAGTGGAATTGATCAAGAAAATTGTCCATTTCCTTTAGATTTTCAAATTTTGTGGCGTGTAGGCTTTTGAAGTAAGAACTAATGATTGTTTGGATTTCCTCATGTCTGTTGTTATGTCTGCCTTTTCATTTCTGATTTTGTTGATTTGGATAGGTTCTCTCTGCCTTTTAGTTAGTTTGGCTAAGGGTTTGCTATCTTGTTGATTTTCTCAAAGAACCAGCTCTTGGTTTCTTTGATTCTTTGAATTGTTTTATTTGTTTCTAATTTATTGATTTCAGCCCTGAGTTTGATTATTTCCAGCCGTCTACTCCTTTTTTGTGTGTCTGCTTCTTTTTTTCCTAGGGCTTTTAAGTGAGCCAGTACGTTGCATGAATGAGCTGTCTCGAATTTCTTCTGGAAGGCACTTAGTGCTATGAACTTTCCTCTTAGCACTGCTTTCACTGTGTCACGTAAGTTTCGGTATGTTGTGTCTTCATTTTCATTGAATTCTACAAGACTTTAATTCCTTTATTTCTTCTCTGACCCAGCTGTCTTTGAGTAGCGAGTTGTTCAGTTTCCACGTATGTGTAGGCTTTTTGCTATTTCTGTTGTTGTTGAGGTCCAGCTTTAGTTTATGGTGATCAGATAAGATACAAGAGATTATTCGAATCTTCCTGTGTCTGTTGAGGCTTACTTTGTGACCAACTATATGGTCTATTTTGGAGAAGGTTCCATGAGGTGCTGAGAAGAATGTAAATTCTTTTGTGTTTGGGTAAAAGGTTCTGTAGATGTCCATTTGATTCATGACCTGTGTTAGAGATATTGTTTCTTTGTTTAATTTCTGTCTTGTTGACCTGTCCTTTGTTGAGAGTGGGGTATTAATATGTGGGGATCTGTGTGTGGTTTAAGTTTTATTAATGTTTCTTTTACAAATGTGGGTGCCCTTGTATTTGGGGCATAGATGTTCAGAAATGTTATGTCTTCCTGGTGGAATTTTCTTTTGATGAATGTATCCTTCATCATCTCTCTTAATTAATTTTGGTTGAAACTCTATTTTATTAGATATGAGAATGGCTACTCCTGCTTGCTTTTTGGGTCCATTTGCTTGTAAAACCGTCTTCTAGCCCTTTACTCTTAGGTAATGTCTATGTTTGTGCCTTAGGTGTGTTTCTTGTATCAACAGATTCTTGGATCTTCTTTACATATCCATTTTGTTAGTCTGTGTCTTATTGGAGAATTGAATTCATTGATGTTGAGAGAGATTAATGACCAGTGGCTGCTAGCTCCTTCAATTTTGATGTTGGCTCTGGTAGTGTGTTTGTGTGCTTGGCTACTTTTTGTTTTGCTGTAGTGAGGTTAACTATTTCCTGTGTTTCCTTGAAAGTAGTTAGTTTTTCTGGGTTGTATTTTTTCTTCTAGTATCATCTGTAAGGCTGGATTTATGGGTAGGTATTGTTGAAATTTGTTTTTATCGTTGAATATCTTGTTTTCTCCATTTTTGATGACTGAGAGTTTTGCTGGGTCTAGTAGCCTGGGCTGACATCTGTGTTCTCTTAGGGTTTTGCATGATATCTGTCCAGGCCCTTCTGGTTGAGAGGTCAGGTGTGATTCTGATGGGTTTGCCAGTACATGTTACTTGGCCTTTTCCCCTTGCAGCGTTTAGTATTTTTTTCTTTGTTCTGTATACTTACTGTTTTGATTATTATGTGGTGAGAGGATTTTTCTCTTCTGGTCTAATGTATTAGGTGTTTTGTAGGATTTTTGTATTCTTATAGGCCTCTTAAGTTGGGGAAATTTTCTTCTATGACTTTGTTGAAAATATTTTCTGGGTCTTAGAAGAGGAATCTTCTTTCTCCTCTATTCCTATTATTCTTCGGTTTTGTCTTTTCATGTTGTCTTGTATTTCTTGGATGGTCTTTGTCAGGAATTTTTTAGATTTAACATTTTCTTTGATGGACATTTTGATTTCTTCCATTGTATCTTCCATACCTGAGATTCTTTCTACCATCTCTTGTAGTCTATTGGTTATGCTTACCTTTGTAGTTCCTGCTTTCTTCCCTAAGTTCTTTCTCTCCACAATTTTCTCCATTTGTGTTTTCTTTAATTTTTCCAATTCTATCTTCAGATTTTGAACCGTTTTGTTGATTTCCTTCATCTGCCTGACTGTATTTTCCTGTTTTTCCTTCAATTCCTTCAGCTGTTTGTTTGAACCATCCTCTGTTTCTTTTATTTTTTTCAGTGATTTAAGTATTTCCTCTCTAAAGGCCACAAACTGTTTGGCTGCATACTGTATTTCTTTATGGATGGCCATAATCTGTTTGACTTTATCTTCCTCTTGTTCTTTATACATTTGTTTGTTTCCTCTCTTATCCTCTTCATAAGCATAGATGTAAGGTCATCTTCTTCAATTATATTTATGCTGGGGTGACCAGGGCTACTTGCCCCTGGATAACTTGGTTCTATAGATGCCATATTGCTCTGTTTTTTGTTGGTTGAGCTTTTATGCTGGCCTCTACCCATTGGGCTATCTTTTGTGTTGGGTGTTAGTTTCTGGTGCTTCCTGGAATCCTGCGGTGGAGAGAATCCCTTTGGCAGGAAGATGATTTTTCCTGAAGGAGGCCTCCTCAGCTTTTTGGGTATGGTCACTGAATGGCCAGTGTTTTTCAGGAATCATTACAGCTCACCTCAGGCATTTAGACCTGAGTGGTAACTGTGGTCTTTGTTAGTCAAGGGGGCTCTCCTCTCACCTGGAAAAGTCCTGGAGACAGCTGCCCTGCTTCTGGGTTTCTTGCTGTAAATTTAGTGAGCTGCTGCTGTAACCTGGCTGCCCCATGGTTTGGTCAGTTTAGTTAGGGATAACTGGTTGCCCCTTGGAGCAGTATCTGGGGGCTGATCTCGGGGATCCCAGGCTTCTGTAGTTCTGAGGTTGGAGCTCTGTGCCCCAGTTCCCAAGCTGTAATCAGTGGCAGGTGAGCGCAGCTCTCTTGCATGCAGCAGGAGGCTAGAGCCTGGAGTGTGTGGATAGCCAGAAACTTTTCTTGAGCTAGGTGTCCTGAGGTAGGACCAGGTGTTTCCCCCACAGTGGGGTTTCCTCCCAACAGGAAGACCTCGTCTGTGGTGTTTGGGGTGGTGCGTAGAGTGCACAGGTGCTTTTGGGTGGTGGCCTGAAGCTGGTAACTGGACAGGAACCTGGGAACTTTTCCTGAGAACTTTTCTGTGTGGTGGTGGTGGTGGTGGTGGGGTCAGCTGAGTGGTCTAAGCTGGGACCTGCTGTCCCTCGCTGTGGGGTTTTCTCCTGACAAGGAAACTCAGTCTCTGGTGCCCTGGGGCCCACAGTTCTATCTGTGATGGAGAGTCGGGCTTGCAGCAGGTCTCTGGGCTGGCGGTTGTGCCACCGCCGGTCTGGGGGACCTTTTTCAGGGATAAACTGGGTGCCCTGAGGTCAGTCCCATTTGCTTCCTTCCCTGTGGGGTTTTCTCACGACTGGGACTCCCAGTCTCTGGTGTTTTGGTGCCCACAGTCATCCTGGGAAGGTGATCAGGACATGAAGGCATGTGGCTCTGTTCTGGCCAAGGAGTGCCTGCGGGACCCGGGATCTCTTCCAGGTTCTAGCTGGGTAACCTGAGAGTGGACCTGACTGATTCTCACCCTGTGGTGTCTCCTGTCTCCTGAGAAACACGATCACTGTTGTCTTAGGGCCCAGAGTTCAGTCTCTTGGTCGCTGTACTGACATTGCTGTCCTGCTCCTTAGACACAGTGTCCTTTTGGCGCTGCCATCTTGGATCCCCCTACTGAGCAGTACACAATGCTTTATCCATGTGTTTTGTTGGTTTCTCTACAGGGTCTTTTTTTAGTGATATCTTAGTCTGGTTCATTTCTTCATGTCATTCCCAGTCCTTTTCTCCAGCTTCTGCTCTCCCAGCTCCTGCTCCTGTCACTTCTCCTCCTCCTTTGCCTCCTGATGTTCACACCATTGAGGAATCCCACCCTTTGAGTGGGTGTTGGGTTCAGTGGCCAACTTCTAACAGATACCTATGACAAAAGCGGGGCATATACCAGCCAATGAATTGCAAATGCCTGACAGAGACAATTTAAAGGAAGGAAGATGTATTTATTTTGGCTCATGGTTTCAGAGTTTTTACTCCATGTTTGGCTGACTCCATTGTTTCTGGGCCTCTGGTGAGACAGAAAATCATTGTGGCAGAGTGTGGTGGTGCAAGATGGCTTGCCTCACTGCAATTGGAAAGAAGACAAAGGGGGAGGGAGGAAAGAAGTAAGGAAGGAGGGAAGGGAGAGGGAGGGAAACACACACACTTGGGTCAAGATCCTTCCAACCCCCTCCACCCCCAACACCCGCTATAAGTAACTTGCTTCCTGAAAACAGACCCACTGCCTCCCAAACAGTGTCCACTGCCTCCCAAAATGCCAACAAGTTATGAATCTATCAGTGGGTTAATATACCAGCTAGGAAGCAAGCCTTCAGCACCTGAGACTTTTGGGGTAGATTTCATATTCAAGCTAAGATATGCATGTGTGCAGCTTCCACCATGACTGTCACTGTCCTCAGGATTCCAGTCATCCAAGCCACGCCTCTAGTCCAAATGCCTGTCTCATGACAGTCCTTGAGACAAAGCACACCTTTATTCTTGGCCCTCAGAAACTGGGGAGACAATGTGCTTTTTGTTTCTAGGTTAATACTGTGGTAGACCTCTACATAGCAATAGATAATTGATGTGGTAAAGTATTAAGATGAGGCCATCTTTTTGATTTCTGAGGACGGTTGAGGAGAAATGTTAGAATCACTAAGTGATCTTGATGGGCATACGAGCATCCTACCCTTTCATCAAAATGCCTACCTTCAATTTCTCCCCAAAGTTCACTTTCCTTAAGGTCACCACCAGGTTATCTCAGTTGTTTACAGTCTCCCAAACCACCCACAACCTTGTGGCTGAAGAAGTCTCTGTGGATAGGGTTTGATAACTGAAAGATGTCGGAAATGCACTGCCCGCCCTTCCCAGCTTGCCTTGCAAGTATTTCCTGGGTGTAAATTCTGAAGCCATCACTCTGCAGGGAAAGTCATACACAGAAAAGCATTTGAAATACTCTGAGGGAGAAACTGCAAGATGAAGGGAAAAAATCTGAATGTACCAAATCTGGAGACCATAAAAGGGCTTGAAGTCATAAACTGACCTGTTGAGGAGATCCCAGGGTAAACACTCTGGTCTGAGAGCTCTGGAGAGTGTAAATGTTTGCCCTGCTCTAACGAAGACCCTAAAGTCCTTCCAACTCCAGCAAACAAGGCTTCTGCTGATAACCCTAGTCCCAGATGCCTAAGTCCCTGGAGCAGGGAGCAGCATGGAGCTATTACAGGAGCTGAGTAAACACGGTCTTCAGGTAGCTAGGGTGTGGGGCAAGGCCACACTACATCTGGGACTAAAATGTCTCCCTGAATTAGAAAGTAGCTAGGTAATAAACAGTCAACAGGTGGAATTCTTTCACTAGTATTGTTTAATGTCAACACTGGGCTATGACACATATTTCATAAAATAAGCCAGACATGAGTCAGGAAGTTAGGGTCTTGCCAAGTAGCCCTGGTTAGCCTAACCCAGAACTCACAGAGATCTGCCAGCCTCTGTGCTTTAATCCTGGGTGCTAGCATTAAAGGCATGTACTACCATGCCAGACAAGGTCTCAGTTTTCTCTGATGGCTAAAGATGCTGAACATTTTTAAAAATATTCACTGGTTAGTTTGTATGCCGTGTATGTATGCACATGTCTGTTTGCATTTGTGCAGAATCCAGAAAAGGACATCAGGTATCTGGCTCCATCATTCATGCTCTGCTGTGGTCCCTCGAGACAGGATCTCTCATTGAACCTGGAGTGAGGCTGGCAGGCAGCAAACCCTAGCCATTCTCTGGCCTGTACTCTCCATGGAACTGAGGCTACAGAAAGGTGCAGGTACACCTGGCTTCTTATGTGGCTACTGGAGGCTTGAAATCAGGTCCTATGGCTTGCACACCAAGCACTCTCAGGCCCTGTGCCATCTCCCTGGCCTCCTCACCCCTTTCGCTTCTTTTTAGAACACATTGTTCAGCCCATTTATTGGTTGGTTGATTCACTTTAATGTTCTTTTGTTTTGCAGTTCTTTTCATATTCTAGATACTAACCCCAAATCCCATAGTTGGCACAACTGCCCCCCCTACTATGTAGGCTGCCTCTGTACCCTGGTGATTGTCTCCTAGCCTTCAGGCATGCTGCCAAGTCACACAAGAGCTGGCATTAGTAACACAAAGTCACCGGTTGAAAAGCGTTTCACACTTCAGTTCCCTTTTCTTCCAGGCTGGGAATAATTCTGAGTCAACATTTAAGAATAATTTGTATTCATTGTATTTCTATGATTATTTTCCTGCTCTTGTGATCATTTTAGAAAGCATTACTTGAAAGTATTTCTGGGTGAAGAATGTGAATTTAGGAAGAAGTTCCATATTGTCTTCTAGCAATGAGAGGGTCCCTGTGAGTGGCAGGGGTGAGCTGTGCACCCTGGTGAATTTCAGGGTTGCTTGTTATCCTTAGTGACAGGGCACTTGGACGTGTGGGCCTTGGAGATAGAAGACCCATAGAGGAGGCCCTTCTCCTCACCCTGCAGGCCTGGGTGGGGGTGGCACATAATCCCAGTAGCTGCATGTCAAAAATCCAAAGGCAGCATTTTAATCCCTGTAACCCTTTCAAATCAAACCAGCTGTTTCCATTACTGAGTTAAGTATGAGCGAATCAAAGGTCTTTATTTTAGCAGTAGTCTCTACAGAAAGAACTCTCTCACACTCTCAGGAGGTAAAAAAACAAAATATTAAGATAAATTGTGCTTCCTTTTGGGCCTGCAAGCTACATTCATTGGACTAGTGACAGCCTAAGATCCCTTCTTCTGTCAGGCCCCATCCTGGAACCTTCTCTCATCTGTTGCCTCACCCTCAGGAGCTGGGATATCTGCCCTTGCATTCTTTTACCCTACTGAGGGCAAGCACCAGCCTATACCCATCTTCCCTACCAAATCATGTCACAGCGTAGACTTGCATGTTCTACCACTAAGGATCTAAGATTTGATTCACTGAGTGTAAATAAAAGCCAGGTTAGTCTGTTTGCCAGAGTGACAGTGCTTTCCTTTGTCTGGCTTTCCAGGACTCTGTCTGGTCAAGAGGCTGCACCCCAGGCTGCAGGCTTTATTGACGGCACAGCAGCCCCTGGTTATCAAAGCCACTCTTGAAGCTCATAGAGAACAGCAGAGTGGGTGCACAGGTATTGAGTCATACCCTTTGGAGTAAACAGTCTCTGAACACATGTGCTTCTTTGAAGAAATTAGAATGAAGATTACCTGACTTGGCAGCATTGTACTTACCACCCATCTTAGTCTCTAATGACGCACAGCTGGGCACGGTGGGCTCAGAAGACCGACCTGGAAAGTGGCCACTTGAATATTAACATGGTGTCAAAGAAGCTTCATGGGGCTGTCGTTAAGTGCTTGGCTATGGCTCACTTGAGATTCTGCTCTAGATGTTTGGAATTCAAGTGGTGCTATTGTATTAATGCCACTGATACTAATGTAAATAAGTCACTAAGTGAAGCCTCTGAAGTTCTGATTGATTTCTGTCTGAGTTAGGTCACTACTGCAGTGATGAAGCACCATGACCAAAAGCAACTTGCGGAGGAAAGGGTTTGTTTTTCTTACATCTCCATATCACTGTTCATCATTGACTTCAAGCAGGGCAGGAACCCGGAGGCAGGAGCTGATGCAGAGGCCGTGGGTGTGTGTGTCAGAGAGGCAGTAGGTGCTGCTTACTGTTTTGCTCCTGATGGCTTGCTCAGCTCGCTTTCCTATAGAATCCAGGACCACCAGTCTAGGTACCATCCCTAGGGGGTTAGGCCCCCCCCCCATCAATCACTAATTAAAAAAATGCCTTACATGCTTCCCTACATTCCAGCCTTCTGGAGACTTCTGTTCTCGGTGGAGGCTCCCTCCTCTCAGATGACCCTCGTCTGTATCAAGCTGACATAAAAACTAGTCAGCCCAACACCTTTGGCAAATTATTTTGAGGATGAAATACTCCTCTGACGTCCTCCTGTGCTTGTGTCATTTAGAGTCACTCTAAAGGACAGTACCTAGTTACCATATTTAGCCCCCATACTGGCTGAGATACTGTTGAAAACAGTCAAACTAGAAAAAAAAAAAACAAAACAAAAACAAAACAGTTTAGCAGTTAGAGTCTGTCAGGGCCAGGCATGCTGTACCAGTCTTTTGTACCATTCCTTGGTCTCTGTACCTACAGGCACATGTCTAGCCCTTCATACATGATAAACTCTTCAGAGTAACCTGAGTAGCAGCATCTCAACTTGGAAAACCTAAATTGATGTGTTTTTATTTCTGTGTTTAAAAGAAAAGAAAAAAAAAAAGGTTTCTTTAAAAAGTAACTTCACTGCCAGCAACATAGCTCAGTGAATAAAGGTACTTGCCACTGACTCTAACAACCTGATTTCGGTTCCTGAGGTCCCACGAGATAGAAGGTGAGAATTAATTCTAGAAAGGTGTCCTCTGACCTGCACATTCACATCATGGTATGAACACCCAGGCACCCCAAAACCCTTAACACAAAGTAAACTTAAAAAAGAAAAAGAAAGAAAAAAAGTTGTCTCAGTAGTTAACAGTACTTACAGAGCTGAGTACCCACATTTGGAAGCTCCCTCTGCCTGCAGATCTGGTCCAGGGGACTGCACTCATGTGCACATACCTCCCAAACAAAAGCATGATAAAAATAAAATAAATAAAAAAGTGACTTTCCCCACAACACTGGAAGTGCTGTATTTATGTGTCTATATTTACAATTCCCCTTTGTTTATTAAAAAGAGAAATAAGCAGTCCTTGTTCTGTTTGAAGGGCAGGTGTCTTGGTTGTTTAAAAGCACTTTGAAGTTGGTGTAAGATGTACTCCTCAGTGTATAATATCAGCAAGTCTTGGTGTTTACATCTGCATATACCTGTGCAGAGACTGAGGCAAGCACCTGAAGCCGAAAGCCCCACCCCCAAAGAACCACTGTGTTGATGTCCATCTCCTCCAACTAATTAATCGCCTACAGATTGCACCGGCATGGGAGTGGAGGTGCAGCAGCTGCTTCCACTGAAGAAGGCTTCAGGCCCCCAAGCCCCAAGCCCACCGAGCCCTGTCTCCTGCTGATCTCTGCCTTTCTGCACTGGTCAGTACTGAACTCTGCTTTATTCTCCTCTCCCATTTTTATTTATACTGTGGTAAAACATACACATACAACATAAAGCTTTTTACTATAACTGTCGGTCACTTTTCCTGACACTTTGACAAATACCTGAGAGCAACTTGAAGGCAGAGTGACTTATTTTGACTTAGGATTTTAAGGTTTCTACAGCCCTTGGCTCTGTTGATCGTGGGTCTGTGGTGAGGCAGAGCTTCACGATAGTGGAGAATATGACAGAGGCCGTCATCTATAATGACAGGACAGAGAGAATGGGAACGCCTGTGCTAGCAGGATGTACTTCCCCTCCCATTCCCTCTCTGTTTTACCCCAGATCTGCAGCTTCTGTCCACTAAAGGAGGCAGCCTTTCTCCTATAGCAGATCCCTTCTGGAAATGCCTTCAGGTACACCCAGAGTGTGCTTTGCCAGTCTCCTCTCGATCTAATCAAGATGACAGGATCAGCCACCGTGGTAACCAATTCAGTGGTATTGGTTATATTCGTGGTTTTAGGTAACTGAAATCAACACCTACTTCTAAAATTTCTTTAGAAACTCACTGGGCAGAATCTTTCCAAACCGCACTCCCTAAAACATGAATAATAAATGTTACATGTTTTTCCTTTGTGAATTTCTCTATTCTTTAAAACTTTTTATTACATTTACTTATTTAGTGTGTGTTGGGTGATGCCATACCTGGGCTGTGGCTAAAATGAGCAGTATCGGCTCAGGACCCCCAAGATCAAGTTCTCAGTCCAAACAAGATTTATTTGCCCCAAAGGGACTGAGGGCAGGGAATAAAAGACAAAGACAGGAGATAGAGGAAGAGGGAGAAAGGAAAGGGAACAAGGGAGAGAGGAAGGGTTATTTGTCCCAGAGGGGGAACAAGTACTGCCTCTGCATGGAGAGGAGACAGATATGGGACATAAGAAAATGGCAGTTTATAAAGGTAAAAGGTGAAACCCCATGTTAAGATGAGGTGTTTAATTTTAATTGGGGCACTTAGTTAGGTGAGCTAAAGGGAGCTTTTGATTGATGGACTTTAATACTTTGATAGCTAGACCTTGATAGTCAGCCTCAGGAGGATGTGGCCAAGTAGGGGAACAGACCTTAGTGGCTAGCTTTAAGAATGTAATCTAACGGTTTTTAGCAAGGCACAGGGAACCCAGGAGAGGGGCACGGCCTGCCAGCACCATGTCCACTATGCTCAAGCTGTTCTTTCACTGGTACAGGGATGGCAGGGGACAAGGGAGTCAGCTTTCTTCTTCCTCAGTGTAGGTTCTGAGGTGTGACCTTAGGTCACCAGCCTCAGCAGCAAGCACCTTTACCTACTAAGCCAGCTCACTGGCCCTGTATTTTCTTGTTTTTAATAATTCATGCAAGTGGGATTATGCAGTATTTGTCCTTCATGTCCAGTTTCTTTCACCTATTATAATGTTTTCAAAGTTGTGGTGGTTTGAATATGTTTGGCTCCATAGACTCATGTGTTTTAATGTTTGGCCCATAAAAAGTGACACTATTAGGAGGTGTGGCCTTGTTGGAAGAAGTGTGTCACTGTCGGGCTGGGCTTTGCTCAAGCTATGCCTAGTGTGGCCAAGTCTCTTGCTGCCCGTGCACCCAGATGTAGAACTCTCAGCTCCTACTCCAGTACCATGTTTCTCGCCATGATAACAATGGAGTAAACCTCTGAAACTGTAAGCCAGCCCCAATTAAATGTTCTCTTTTATAAGAGTTGTCATGGTCATGATATCTCTTCACAGCAATAAAACCCAAACTAAGACAAAAGTTAATCCAAATTATAAAATGTATGAAAACGCCATTTCTTTTCATGCCTGCGAAAAAATTCTATTATGTATACACTGTGTTTTATTACCCACTTATGTGCTGATGGATACTTGAGCTAGTCCTCTAATGAATCTTATAAAAAGACATAGATGGGTCTACAGAGATGGCACAGCTGTTAAGAGCACTTACTAAGCTTTCAGAGAATGCAGGCTCAGTGTCTAGTACCTCAGGTAAGTAGCTTGAAACTGTAACTCCGGTTCCAGGGGAGGTTGTTTATGACATGGCACATATGTTAGAGAACAAGTCTATGGAGTCAGTCCTCTCTTTCCATTGTTACATGGGTTCTGTAGGCCAAGCTCAGGTGTCCATCTTACGTGGAAAATGATTTACCCACTGAAAAATTTCAGCAGCCCTGACACATTAAAAAAAAAAACTCTAATATTCTTATTGTACTTGTTGAGATATATAAGTCACATATTATAAAACTGGCAAATCAGAAAAAAATTTGGCAATGCCTCTATTACACAAAACTTGCCTTTTTCTTTACCTTAAAGTGTACCAGCACCCTGGGTACATTCATACCATTCAATTAGCACTGCTGCCGAGCTCCTGAACGTTCAACCATCACGAATACAGGCCTCAAGTCCAAAGGCTCACACAATTTTAGAAAGGTTAAGTTTATTTTGTCCCTCAAGTCTGGAACAATCATGTGGTAATAAAGGAATGAGCTCACAAGTCAATAAACAAAAGCTTCTTTAAGATTAAACAGATTTGGAAAGGACTAACATCAATCTTTCTAAAGATAGGCTATCAGTCTTTACTGTTTTTATAAAATATGAAAATCCAATGAGAGATATTCTGAGACATATTTCATTCTATTTGTTTTATCAGACAAAATCTCCAGTCATTTTAAAAATTACTTTCTGAAAGTCTTCTTAAATCTATTAGCATGTTAATGTTCCAAATATAGCCCACAGTCAAAGTTAGAATTGAGGACAGCTCTTCAGAGAATAAGGAAAGATCAAATAGGTGTTATGACGTTGTAACCTTCAGTGACAGAGCACTATAGCTACAGGGCATAGAAGGAGTATCCAGACTCATGTCATTCAGATGCTGCTAAAGGCTTTGGAGCAAGAGGGGGCCTGATGGCCATCCCAGCTGTTTGCCAGTCCAGTGGGTAAAAGATGTCATTATCTTTAGCACCATTTTCTTATAATAGTCTTATCATAATGAAATATAGAATATTAATGACCAGAAAATACTGCTACTTAACTGAAGATGGCTGTACATAAGGGCATATATCATATTATTTGGTGGTTTTAATTTCTAGTGCTCAGTGAAGAATAGAAATTGAGATTGTTGACAAAGAAGAATATCCAGGAAACAGAAGCCACAAGCAAGGCAGCAGTGCTGATGAGGAGCACAGTTTTGCCCCAGTCTGGGTTTGACACTTTCTACAGCTAATATGGATGTATTCATATCAGTAAGATGGAAGAGGGTCTGAGAAAGGGCTGAGGGTCACATTGTGTATGCTCATTCTTTAACCTGAGGACCCTAGTACAAAGCAGTAAAACAGAAGAGAGGAATATGGTTGCTGTCTCCTCAGTTTTACTAAGGCAACGCACCAGTGATTGGCCACTTCCTTTCTCAAACGGCCTCTTCCATCACCTCAGGGCACAGTGCCTTTCTTTCCACTGCTTGAGAAAGTAGCATAGATCATGGCACAGTGGACAATATCGCCACAATTTTGACAGTTTCCATGCAACTGAGAATAAACCTCCTTAGCAGATGCCACAGACCGACAATTCCCATGAGCATGGCCATGGAATGACCAGTCCACCTTCTGTGGGCAGGGCTTGGGGCTACCTTGAAGCTCAGAATGGGTGGAGGGGAGGAGAGAGTGACCTCAGGTACTGGGCAGTGAAGTCCAAAGGCATGACAGGAATAGAGCCACATGAGCTGAGGCGTTGCAGAAGTCTAGACAGAATGAGCAATAGTGGTTGGGGCGGCAGGATAATTACACCACCTAACTATTGTAGAAACCAAAACCAAGGAATGGGCATCCCTCCATGATGGCTTATTGCAATAGGTTTTATGCTCCACAGCAAGATGAGTGAGTTAGGGGTAAGCTGACAGGTCACAGATGTAGAAAGCCTAAGCACGATCTCCCAGAAGGGAGCCCTCACAGCCAGCAGAACCACTAGCAATCATCTGCTCCTGCCTTCGTTACAAGACATCTGTCTTGACAATAAAAGTGGTTATTAGCAAAGGGAGTTCTAATGGCTGACTTGTGAAGCAAAAAGAGCCAGCTGCCTTGGCCTGCAGGACGCGAGTTCCCAGCGACTGCAGCTTAGGAAGCCGGATGAACGCAGCCACCCTGGCCCCAGACACTAACTCCAGCCAAGAGCATGATCCTTCCAGGTTTTTACTGGCTTCTAAAATGTACTATGGTTTGAAACTAGACTTTTTGGGTAGGTAATGTAGTGTGAGGGCCAGGTGAAGTGGTGGGGATGGTAAAGAAGAGAAGCCGGCAGAGTAGGGGGTCTGAGGTCTAGCCTGCACAGAAATGCGTTCCAGCCTCCTGGAGCCCTACATCCAGGGGCTCCACACACCAGTATCTTTAGGGTCACAGCGGGGGTCCAAAGGTGGGAAGTAGGAAGGCACTGAGTGCTTGTGGTAGTACTGCAGGCGGGAAAGAAGCTTCCGGACGATATGCGGGTGCTCATGGGACACATCCTGTCTTTCTTCAGGATCCCGATGGATATCAAACAGCCAGAGAGTCTTGGTGGATGGGTCCAATGACAGTATCTCAGAAATGTTGGACTGAGTTGGAGGTGGGAACCAGGCACCACAACCTGACAAGGAAATGAAACTTTAGTTGGGGAAAAGCACTTCTGCTGGTTTCTTTCTTAATTAATTATTATTATTTAGTACAATTTATTCACTTTGTATCCCGGCTGTAGCCCCGCCCCTGTCTCCTCCCATCCCATCCACCCTCCGTCTTTTCACCCTATGTCCCGCCCCTGGTCCCCTGATAGGGGAGCCCTTCTCCCTCTGACCCTAGCCTATCAGGTCTTATCAGGTCTGGCTGCATTATCTTCCTCTGTATCCTGGCAAGGCTGCCCCCCCCCTCCAGGGAGAGGTGATCAAAGAGCAGGCAACTGAGATAGCCCCTGATCCCCTTACTAACTTAAAAACTGAGCAGCATAAGGGCTTCATCTGAGCAGGGGTTCTAGGTCCTCTCCATGCATGGTCCTTGGTTGGAGTATCAGTCTCAGAAAAGACCCCTGTGCCCAGATTTTATTTTATTTTTTTAAATTTTCTCTCCTTGTGGAGCTCCTGTCCCCTCCAGGTCTTTCTATCTCCCCTTTGTTCCATAGGATTCCCTACACTCTGCCCAAAGTTTGGCTATGAGTCTTAGTATCTCCTATGATACCTTGATGGATAGTCTTTCAGAGACTCCCTGTGGAAGGCTTCTGTCCTGTTCCCTGTCTTCTAGTTCTGATGTCCATCCAGTTTGCCCTTCTAAATGAGATTTCAGCCTCTTCCCTAGGGTCCCCCTTGTTGTCTAGCTTCTTTAGGACTATAGATTTTAGTATGTTTTTCCTGTGTTATATGGCTAATATCCACTTATAAGTGAGAAGATACTGTATGTGTCTTTCTGCTTCTGGGTTACCTCACTTCGGATGATCTTTTCTAGTTCCATCTATTTGCCTGCAAATTTCATGATTTCCTTGTTTTTAATTGCTGAGTAGTATACCATTGTGTAAATGTACCACAATTTTTGTATCCATTCTTCAGTTGATTCCAGATTCTGACTCTTATGAATAAAGCTGCTATGAACATAGCTGAGCAAATATCCTTGTTGTACATTTGAACATCTTTCAGATATATGCCCAGCGTGTTACAGCTGGATTTTGAGGTAGTACTATTCCTAATTGTCTGAGAAAGTGCCAGATTGATTTCTAAAGTGGTTGTACAAGTTTACATTCCCACCAGCAATGGAGGAGGGTTTCACCTTTCTCCACAACCTCTCCAGTATGTGTCATCCCTTGAGTTTTTGATCTTAGCCATTCTGATGGGTGTGAGGTAGACTCTCTTTTTTTAAAATTTAGTTTATCTATTATTTTAAGTGTAAAAGTATTATTTATTTACATATACATATACTATGACAATAAAATTACAGAAAAAACTTAAAAGAAATTGTTTAAACATTTTTTTCTGTTAAAGTTTTTTTAAATTAAATTTTTATTTTTTTACATTAATTACATTTTATTCACTTTGCATCCCAGCTGTAGCCCCCTCCCTCATTCCCTTCCAATCCCACCTTTCCTCCCTTATCTCCTCCCATGTCCCTCTCCAAGTCCACTGATAGGGGAGGTCCAGGGAGGTGAAATCTCAGGGTCATTTTGATTTGCATTTCCCTGATGACTAAGGATGTTAAGCATTTCTTTAAGCATTTCTCTGCCATTCAATATTCCTCTGTTGAGAATTCTCTGTTTAGCTCTGTACTCCATTTTTTAATTGGATTACTTGGTTTGTTGGTGTTTAACTTCTCGAGTTCTCTATATTCTGGATATTGGCCCTCTATCAGATATAGGGTTGGTGAAGATCTTTTCCCAATCTGTAGGCTGTCGTTCTGTTCTGTTGACAGTGTCCTTTGCTTTACAGAAACTGGTTTCTAATCTCAAGGAAGTGGGGGACAAGGCTGCCCTGGCTTGTGTCATTTAAAAAAATGTGCTTCTTGGTGTTGATTTTAGATTTGTCTCAGAATATGATTCCCATGCTTTAATGAGACAGATCCTATTACTTTATAACAAGAGACATTAAAAAAATGTGTAGGGTGGCTTCAGGAGGGGGGGTCTTAGCTGTTACCATGCCTGGGGAGGTGAGGGCATTCCTGGTACTGAGCAAACACAGAACAGTGATTCTAAGATCTTTTGTAATACATGGGACAATCCCAAACCATGAACGGTCACTCTAAACACCAACAGCACTCATAAGCTCAGTGTTGCTAAATTGTATCAGAGCCCTTGTTAATATGTCATATTTACAAAGCATTGCAAATTGTCCCTTTCTAAGAATGGGGAAAGAGAAGCAGACTCTTCCCCAGCCAGAGCATTGGTAAAGATTTGCAGCTAGCTGGTGTATACTATGTTTGACAGTCACATATGTCTGAAGTCCATATATGTCTATGAAGCATCCAAGTAGAAGTTTTCTCTCCTTATCCCCCCTACTCAGAATGAGCAAGTGAAGCTGTTCCTCCACTCTCAATTTCAGAGGTATATTAAAACAACAACAACAACAAAAAAAGCAGCCATCAGTTGGGCATGGTGGCGCATGCCTGTAATCCCAGCACTCAGGAGGCAGAAGCAGGCAGCTCTCTGTGAGTTCGAGGCCAGCCTGGTCTACAAAGCAAGTCCAGGTCAGCCAAGGCTACACAGAGAAACCCTGTCTTGAAAAACAAAAACAAAACAAAACCAAAAACAAACAAACAAAAGGTCATCATTTTGATGAGCTTTCCCTTGCTTTCTGTTTGGTGGGAAGTCTTTTTAGGCCATGACAACAGAAGTTGTATAATATAGATCAGATAGAGGCTTAATAGAAGACCATGGAACCTTAAGCAGATACCTACTTTCTTAAGATTGCAGTTAACATTTTAGATGTATGAGCAAACTGAGTGGTTGGCAAGGGGCCCTGAGGAGCCAGCTAGAAAAGAAGGGCTTAGAACATAGTGATAAGGACTTCCTTTTCTATGGAAATGGCCCAGGGAATGAAGTGCCAAGAGGACAGAAAGACTGAGGACACAGCCCTTCTCTGGCAGCTGCAGGAAGGGAGCTAAGCATTCTACCTGGGTGGCCTGTGAGGAGTTTCCAATTTTTGTATCGAATCCCAGCATGGATAGATGTGTTAAAGGCAGGATATTCTAAAGGAATAGAATCATTCTTCGCTGGAGCCATGTTCTTGCCAGGACCTGGGGAGAAATAGTATGGAAGAATTAGATTGCTGTTACTGGCCTGTGTCATAATAAATCAACATTTTATACCCTTCTTGCAGAACAGTAGCTTTTGTTCAGCACCAGAGTGCAAATGTATATCCTGCCACAGAAACGGATCTTTTATTAAATATAAACAGAAAGAATAGTTATATTACACGTCAGTCATAAACCCCTATAAATACAGGGAGATTAGAGGACTAATCCATCCTTAAAATCAATGCCTCATGCCAACATGTATACAGGCCATGTGCACAGCAGTGTCTTCTACAGAAACTGAGCTGGGTTGTGTGTGTGTGTGTGTGCACACACAGACGTGTATGTGCAAGACTGGGCTGAGAGCACACGTGTGTGTTCATTTTATTTTTAAATGTGTAAGTGAAATATATTTTTCTGTGAATGCTTTTACCTTTGCAGTTAGTATCTTAAATTATAAAATGCACATTTTATTGAAGTCTGTCTCAAGCTCAGAGAGGTTAAGCACACCACACCACACACACACAAACCCCCACAGATACATTTATTTTTAAACCACTCATGTAATTTAAAAGTTAATGAAAATGCTTATAACTATTCAACAGGATAACTATGGGGGGTATGAATAGTTTGAGTATAAAAATTATTAGGAGACTGCATGGTTATATTAATTTTTTTTGAGACAGGGTTTCTCTGTGTAGCCCTGGCTATACTCGACTTGCTTTGTAGACCAGATATGCACCTACCTCAAACTCAAACTCACAGATATGCACCTACCTCTGTGGATTATATCAATTTATCATTTTAATGTCTGATAGCAATTGATAAAGTTTCTGAGGGAACAGTTATTAATACTCACCCTCCCCTCCAGGTTAGAACAAGTTAAGAGACAGAAGCCAGACTGATTAACCTAAATTATCACCTTTTGTACCAATTAAATCACCTGTAGAGAACATGGCTTCAGGTCTCAGTAGAAAGAATTGCTAGTAGCTGACCCTTGGCTTACACTTAGCCACAGTCACTGAGCATGCTGAGCAGTCACAGGCTCCCTGAGGAGCACACAGTGAGGCTCAGATGGCTTACAAATATCCTGGACGTGTGCCTGCTCTGACCTTAGACCCAGAAAAGAGTCTGAGCTGAGCACATGCAGTCTCTCTCTCTCTTTTTTTGGCTAACTTCCTCTTTCATCTGTGTATGTGAAGTCACTTTAGCTGAGGTCATTGTTTGACCCACGATGGCAAGGGATGAATGTATCCATGGCCATGAGTACATATATTTATAAGCTTCAGCTCCAACTCTGGACTTCACTGAATACTATTTAGTCTGGTTTTTTTTTTTTTTTTAGATTTAATTATTTATTTTACATATGAGTGCTCTAGCTGTATGTACAGTTGCACACCAGAAGAGGGCATCAGATCCTATGGTGGTTGTGAGCCACCATGTGGTTGACGGGAATTGAACTCAGGACCTCCGGAAGAGCAGACAGTGCTCTTTTAACCACTGAACTATCTCTCTAGCCCTATTTAGTCTGTTTTAAGTTCATATTTCTTTGCTAACTTTTCAAATATGGTCAAGCAGTTATCTTGGGCATACTTTAGAAGGTCCCGTGTCTTACTGAATACGCAGACAGTCTACTAAGTCATTGTCACAGCATGTGGTTAGTCTGTAAAAGTGCATACTCAAAAGCAGCAAAACTAAACTAAACAGGGTTGGGAGGCATAGATAAGATGCAGAGCACTTGCTAGCTTATTCAAGTTTCTAGCACTGTCAGAAAAACTAAAACAATGAAGTTCATACCCTACCAAGGTGATGAAAGGCAGGTGGGAGTTCAAGACTGGGCTGGGCAAACAACAACAAAATAACAGACTTCCTGAGTTGTACCGTGTCCTCCATCCCTACAAAGCTTCAGGGCTCCCTGGATCCAACACAAGTTATGGCACAGGCTCTACAGGCCATGGAAAAGATGAGAGTCCTATCCCTTGTCAGTCTTTCCAAGCCTGGGCACTAATCCAGTAGACATCACTGATTCCAGCCCATAAGCCCCTACAAGGAAAACCTTGCTGATTTCTTGTTTCTTTGCTTGCAAATATTTTGGCTGTAACACAAATGGATGCTTCTAGTGATGGAAGTGGGCAGGATGTCTGTCACAGAAAGCCGGTTCATGGCACACAGACTATGCTAAAACTGTGAATCCTCTCATCTCACCCTTCACGAGTTTGTATAAAGGGCACATTTCCATATCAAACATTTCGAATGTTAAATAAAACAAAACAAGTATGTTTTTGTGAACATAAACAAAAGAAAGGAAACAGCTGTCTCAGCACTACTTACTTTTATATACATTTTTTTTTTCTTAAAACAAACAGGAACAGAAAATACCTAAACAGTAAGTTTAAGACTAAACGATGAATGGTACTATTATCTCAACTTTCTTTTTCTCATTTTTGAGTGACTGAAGTGTCAAAAAATACTGTCTCCTAGGACCCTCGCCACAGAGAACAGATGTTGATATTTTGCTACATTTGCTTCAAAAAAATTCTATTACATTTTATTTATTTTGTGCACATTTGTATGTGTGCGTGTGTCTCTGTGGTATGTGGAGGTCAGAGGAACAACTTGAAAGAGTCATTTTTCTCCTTCTATCCTGTGGGTCCAGGAGACTGAACTCAGGTTGTCAGGCATGGCAGCAGGCATCTTTGCCATCACCAGCCCTACCTTTGCTTCTTTAATGAAAGAACCAGAACAAGAAGATCAAGCTGAAATCTACTTTGTCCTTTTCCTCATTCTGCTCTGTTCTATGTGCTGCTGTAGCTATGGCTTCCAGGCATCCTCAGCCATTTCAAAGCACAGGCCATGTGGGTATGTCAAGGAATAGACATAACACTGTTTCACACCTTACTAATGCACGTGTTATTGTAAGCATCCTGTAACTATCATTTCCTCCCTAGAGTTCTGTAATTATATATGCACATATATTCTTCTTCACTATTTAAATTCACTATGCAAGATACCACATCTTGTTAATAATAAATTTCTTTGTTGATGCTCTCAGGCCATTTTATTTAGCTTCTGTTATTGGTTATCCCACCGTGAGCACTGCTACTACTTATGCACAAATGATGAGGCTTCAACAAAGCCCATGCTTTCCCAACATATAAACTGGCTCTCCTATTACTAATATCCTTATTCCTCTGTGTTCTGTACCACCTAAAATTCTTGAAAGAACTTCGTTGTTGTGAAGAATTTAGTCAGCAAGAACTATTTTTTTCAGTGTCAAATAAAGAGTTTCTTATAAACACCCTTATAAAAACGCAAACAGGATAGACACTGGAAGCAGCAAAAGAGAGGAAACAGGACAGGAACCTACCACAGATGTCTTTTGAAAAGCTCCACAATGCATCGAAGTGGATGCAGAGACACAGCTAAACTTTGGGCAGAGCGCAGGGAGTCTTATGAAACAAGAGGGGTGCTGAATAGAAGGACTAGAGGGGACAGGAGCCCCACAAGGAAACCAACAAAGCCAACAAATCCGGGCCCAGGGGCTACTGCAGAGACTGATGCATCAACCATCATGGAGAGGACCTAGACCCTCTGCTCAGATGTAGCCCATAGGCAGCTCAGTCTCCATGTGGGTCTTCTGGTAAGGGGAGCAGGGGCTTGTCTCTGATATAAATTTGGTTGCCTGCTCTTTGATTACTTCCCCCTGATGGGGAGACCTTACCAACTCGTAGAGGAAGAGGACACAGGCAGTCCTGATGAGACTTGATAGACGAGGGTCAGATAGTAGGAGAGGAGGACTCGGGGAGAGGGATAGGATGGGGGTGGAAAAGAGGGAGGGTTAGACTGGAAGGAGATGAGGGAGGGGACTACAATTGGGATATAAGGTGAATAAATTGTAAATAATATATATATAAATTACATCTATGTATCTATGTATGTATCTATCTATATCTATCACCTATCTAACTGTTGTGTGTCTCTCTGTGTGTGTGCATGTGTGCACACATTCATGCATGCACATGTATGCTAGGCATGTAGGTATCAGGGCTTCCAACATGTAGGTTCTGGAGATCAAAGTCAGGTCATGAGAATTGGTTGCAAGAGGCTCAGCATTCTTAATATACAACATCATGACATTAATAATAGCAATCCTTGCTACTAACAACAGTTGCTCAATCTTGCACAACTTCCTAAACTACCTATTAGTAAAATTTGCTTAACTACAGGTGAATTGAGACATACGCAGTGCTTAGCACATTTGTATATTGTAAGGCCATCATCAAAACTAAAGACACTAAAAATGGCTGATCCATGTACTGACTCGGTACTTTCAACATAATACACCATTTTAAGTGTTCTCTGATTGTTAACCTTACTTCCCACAGATGCTGAAATATAGTTTTTTTTAAAATCATCTTATACCAACGTAGATAAAAGTAGGAAAAGAAGAAAAGCAGGCAAAATGACTATTGTGCCAGGAAAACACAATGAAAGAACAACGAAACAAAGCCTTTCTCCCCTGAAATGGGTCTGGAGAAAGCTTATGCTTGCTCCATCCTGGTCCAGAACAAGGGCAGGGTTGAAGAAAGTATTTATGGATAGAAACTATAATTTGGCATTTTGAAGTTTAATCTCTTTGCTGCTTGGCTCGTCACCCACCTCTATGAATCTCTTTGCTTTTAGTTATTTTTATGGTTTACAAAGTGTAGTTTAAAATTTTGTACTCCTACTGACCCATTTGCTTTTTCCTTTTGCCATCTTTGCTTTTTTTTGCTTTCTCTTTTTCTTTTCTAGAGAAAGAAGAGTCTCACTGGTATCCTGGAGCTTGCTCTGTAGACCAAGCCTCAACTCACAGATACCCTGTTTCCTCTGCCTCCCAAGCACCAGGAGCCATCTTCTATTGATCCACGCTTATTTACTAACAGTGTAATTTGCTCCATGGAGATGGTTAGCAAACTTCAGCTCTTCCAGCAATTTGGTTGTTCAAGTGGTTTTTAATTTGAAATTCTGTCAGGTATGTTTTTTATGATCAGGAAAGATTTGAGCTTAGTTAGTTGTAAATACTTCCAACTTTTACCCAAGTTGAAAAAAAATTATTTGTCTGTTTGCTTGCTTTTTGGAGTAGGCTGTTTACTAATCATGTCGATCAAGCATCTTTCTTTAAAGTTATTTTTTCACATTTTTATTATTATTATTTTTTACACTTTATTCACTTTGTATCCCCCCATAAGCCCCTCCCTCTTCCCCTCCAGGCCCCACCCTCCCTCCCCCTTCTTCATGCATGCCCCTCCCCAAGTCCACTGATAGGGAAAGTCCTCCTCTCCTTCCTTCTGATCTTAGTCTATCAGATCACATCAGGAGTGGCTGCACTGTCATCTTCTGTGGCCTAGTAAGACTGCTCTCCCCTCAGGGGGAGGTCTTTAAAGTTATTTTTATTTCCTCTTTTGTATCTGAGAATTTTGCCTGCATGTATGTATGTACTTGTGAGCATCATATCCCTAGGTCTGGAGTTAGAGATAGCCAGGAGCTGCCATGTGGGTTCTGGGAATCGAATCCTGGTCCTCTGCAAGAGCAGCTTATTAACTGCTAAGCGATCTCTCCAGTCCTTAAAATTTACATTGAAGTTTAACTTATGCTAAACATTAAACTGGCTTTCTTCCTGGTCAAAGTTTAAAGGACCCAAACTCGAGGTGAAGTTCTTGTGCCAGCTGGTGACAGACCTCTTACTGAGAGACAGCATCTCCCACCAGCCCTAAACCACCCATGGAGGCTGCAGCTGGGTGGAGACTCGCTGCACATGTGGATCAAATCTTTAAGGGGCTCATGTCCCAGTCACCATGGGCTTGGCTACGGCTGTACTCTCCTTGCTGTGTGGTGGAGCCTTATACACCCCAGTGTGTATAAAAAAAGCAAACCAAAACAAAACAAAAAAACAAAACAAAACCAACATTCCAACAGAATGGCTAAGATCAAAAACTCAAGTGACAACACATGCTGGAGAAGATGTGCAGAAAGGGAAACCCTCCTCCATTGCTGGTGGGAATGCAAACTTGTACAACCACTTGGGAAATCAATCTGATGCTTCTTTTTCAGACAATTAGGAATAGTGCTTCCTCAAGATCCAGCTATACCACTCCTAGGCATATATCCAAAAGATGCTCAAGTATACAACAAGGACATCTGCTCAATCATGTTTGTAGCAGCTTTATTTGTAATAGCCAGAAGCTGGAAACAGACCAGATGTCCCTCAGGTGAGGAATGGACACAGACATTGTGGTACATCTACACAATGGAATATTACTCAGCAATAAAATACAAGGAAATCATGAAATTTGCAGGCAAATGGTGGGCTCTAGAAAAGATCATCCTGAGTGAGGTATCCCAGAAGGAGAAAGACACACAGGGTATATACTTACTCATAAGTGGATATTAGATATATAATATAGGATAAACATACTAAAATCTATACACCTAAAGAAACTAATCAAGAAGGAGGACTCTAGCTAAGATGCTCAATCCCCATTCAGAAAGGCAAAGAGGATAGATATCAGAAGAAGGAGAAAACAGGGAACAGAACAGAAGCCTACCACAGAGGGCCTCTGAAAGGCTCTACCCTGCAGGGTCTCAGAACAGATGCTGAGACTTATAGCCAAACTTGGGCGGAGTTCAGGGAATCTTATGAAAGAAGGGGGAGATAGTAAGACCTGGAGAGGACAGGAGCTCCACAAGGAGAGCAACACAACCAAAAAATTTGGGCACAGGGGATTTTTCTGAGACTGATACTCCAACCAAGTACCATTCATGGAGATAACCTAGAACCCCTGCACAGATGTAGCCCATGGCAGCTCAGTGTCCAAGTGGGTTCCCTAGTAAATGGGACCAGGGACTGTTTCTGACTGATTGGACTGCTCCTGGATCACCTTCCCCTGATGAGGGAGCAGCCTTACCAGGCCACAGAGGAAGAAAATGTACCCACTCCTGATGAGCCCTGATAGGCTAGGATCAGATAGAAGGGGAAGAGGACCTCCCCCATCAGTGGACTTGGGGAGGGACATGGGTAGAGAAGGGAAAGGGAGGATAGGATTGGGAGGGGAGTAGGAAGGGAGCTATGGGGGGATACAAAGTGAATAAACTGTAATAATAATAATAATAATATACAACCCCCCCCAAAACATTACAAATCTAAAAATAGTTACCTAAATATTATGCTGGCTAGAACACTAGCCCACTCCCCTCCCTGTGCCCCTCCTTGAATTGATGCTTTGCTGATACAGTCTGATGCTTTGCTGGTACACTATGGTTAACTTTTTTTTTTTTTTCTAAGACAAGGTTCCATTTACCTTTGCCTCCCAGAGTGCTGGGATTACAGGTGTGTGCCACTGTGCCAGGCTCTGGTTAGCTTTTAATGATGGAAAAAGCCATAGTGGCCTCTTCACTCGCTTCAAGGATGTGGAGAACTGTGAAGACATTAGTGGAAATAGACCCCACAGCACCACCCTGCAGTTCTAAAAGAGAACCGTGACACTGAGGTGCATTTTAGAGGCTTTAGAACAACTGCTTTTTGTCACCTTGATAAACTGTCGTTGGACCACCCTGTCTCCATTTCATTCTGTGTAAGGCACGTATAAAAAGACTGCCTGGCCAACAGGGTGAATGTGAGTCAGATACAGAGTCTACAGGCGGTGGGCCACGGGCACCATAAGTGCGAAGAGCCAGATTGCAGGGGTCTTAAATACCCATGCACTTGGCATTGGACTGTAAGCACGGACAGAACCAATAAACTCTGACCCGTGACTGGAAACCATTAAAGTCAAGGTGCTTGCAGCTGTCCGGCTCTGTACCAACTGCGTGGTCTGAGCCAGCTGCCATGGGAACAGGGCATTGTTAGAAAATGCAGGGAGTTACAGGCACATGACTCATTTTTTTATACTATATGGCAGGTCAAGCCCCAAATGAAAATTAGAGCAGTGATTATTCATTCTTCATCTAAGGGTGACAGCTGGGGCCTACAGGCACCCTAATGCCCAATTCTGGCTCTCTAAACCCAGCTAGCTTAGCCATGGCCTATCATCTGGCTCATCCTGGGCCGATCTAGGCTCCTGGCCCTCTGCTCCCTTCAGAGATCTGATGGTGCCATCTGTATCAGCATCAATCGTGCTGATGTTGGTCTTTGTATAGTTACTGCCTAAGGACAACCCCACAGAGGACTTCGGATGTTCAGCTGCTGTAATGGTAAAGTGAGCTCAGGCTCACTAGGAGCCATGAAGCTTCAGACTCCATTTGCCTGTTGTTGTTTCAAGTACTGGTTTCTCAAGCTTAGTCTCATAGCCTGTTACAACACCATCAGCCTCAGAAGGGCCATTCTAATTCATATATAAATTTGAAGGAAAAAGTTGAATGGACTCAAGAGTCCAAATGCTTCTGCCTGAAGTCAAATGAAAAGGTCAAGTGCGTAGTGAAGCCACATTATTTTGGAATTCTGGAGTCACAATATGTAAAGAAAGTCAGAGCTAGATACTTCGATAAGCAAATTAAAAGAAGCAAATCAAAAGCAGGAATCAGAAAAAAAGATCCATTCAATGTGGCTAGATTAGAAAGTGAAACAGTAGTTCCTCCAGTCCTTTGGGGTTCTGATGTGAAATCATAGTTCAAATAGAGAGCCAAGAATATGCACATCTAAGCAATCCTAGGCATGGTATGGTCCCACCCTTTTCTTCCCCAGCATGAGATTCCTAAGGAATCCCCATTTCTTGGGGGTCTACTGTATCGAAAGTCTATCTCTTTAGAATATTATTTTTGTCACACCATTTACAGCATAGTCAACGCCAAAGGATGAGCCTGGGGGGGTGCACTGGACTTAGGTGTAGACGTGGCCTGCCCAGTGTTACACTGGAAGCCAGAAGAATGGAACAGAAGGATATGAGGAAAGGAAACAAGGAGAGAAACAGAGAAGACAGAAAAGGAAAGCAGCAGTGCTGGAGAGACAAGGGGAGGTGTGGGAAGGAGGAAGAATTTGGAGAAGAAAGCCAGATGCCTGGTGCAATCAGGGAGGGTTTAGCAACAGCGTTGCCTTTCATTCTCCCCCTCTAGGTGGGGACACAAGGATGATGGGGTGACACTCAGACCTCAGAGCTCAAGCATTGCCTATAAAAACACCTAGCAGGGGAGGCCTGCCTACCATTAAACTGACTGTTCCTTCCTGGACTTTCACCCAATTAATGCAAGTTTTCTGTTACACCCTCACTACTTATTGAGAATCCTGTCTGTCCTTGATGAAATCCTTACAGCTTGAAACAGGAGTATCTGGAAAAATATGCCAGACATGAAGCTAATCAGAAAAAAGGTGAGAAAGAATATTACAAATGTTACTTATTACCTATGGAAGAAAAATAAAAATGCCCATTATTTTTATATATGTGTTCTACATGATGTGTTTCAAATGAATCTAAGTACATAATTTTCAGTTTACAAAGTCAATTTCTCTGACACATACTCTCTGTCCATATTTGATATTTTAAAAGTCCTTGTGAAAAGACAACTTTGATGTGGCTTGCTCAGCCTAGAGAGAGCTCAGTGTTAATCACTGTTGAATTATGCATAGTGACTACTCAGAGAGTAGCCTGTTTATGGGGAACTTCAGCAGTTGGTTAATGTCTGACACTAGCCAGCAATGTCAATTGAGCAATGTCAGGCAAGAAATGGAAAGCAACTACTTCCTGAACTGTCAGCCTGGGACCATACTGAAAAATTAAGCCAAAGTAGACTTGCGTGTTTAGTTTATACTAAATCTTGAATAATTTACTTGATATGATTCAAGTATCTATAAAGAAGATGCCTATGTTGATCATTGTAGCTGCTAGCTACCAAATCCTCAGAATAATAAAAAAGCCAGAGTCTAATCAGTAATGAAAAGATGATTTTGCTCAAACACTCCATATTGTAAAATACGCAATAAACATTGCCGGGGCCAGCCGGGCAGAGTCCAACAGGAGTGAGGATTAATATTATTTAAATAAACACACAGCACACAGGAAACTTTTTTAAAGGTCCAGACTCGTCAGCCAAAGCAAAAGGCAGGCTGCTGCAGCAAGCAGTGCAAGCAGCAAGTCTCAAGTCTCTGCCTCCAGCTTACTGTTTCCTAACATTTAGATTTCCCACATTATACTTGCTTTTTGTGAAATCTTAGGTCTGGTTCATGCTCCACGTCCTCCAAGCTCTCTCCTCCAGCTCTGCTCTCCTCGTGCTTTCTCCTCGTGCTTTTTCCTGGAGCTCCTCCTCCTTCTCGCCCCTTCCTGTTCTCTAGCTCCTCCCCTCTTTCCTGTCCTCTGGCATAACATTGTATCCAGTTGCTTATTTGACTCCTGTTTACACAAGAGTCGGCCTTCTTCTGCAGTAACTGTCGGCCTGTCTTTTTATTGTAGAGTTTCTAAGCTAGAGTAGAAATATCTCAGAACAATGGTTTAATTTGCACAAGGAGCCTGAGGAAGAGGTGTGATCCTCATAAGCTATCCTACCTGCTGTCACAAACAAAAGGAGATGGACTTGCAAGTTCTGCCATTAGTAAAGGCCTCCCAAAAGCCATCTCTCCGCCGAGATTTAAATATTAAAGCAGGCCACTGGAGTCACGGCTCCGACAAAACATGTGTTGCCAGAGTGAATAAACATATAGAGTTTTAGGAGACTGCAAAAGAGATGAGACTTCCCTGGGAGGGTTCATGGGGGCAGGCTGGGGCTCTGAAAAAACATATATATAACAAGTACTGAAAGCTTGAAGATCAGGCATGATGGCAAATGCCTGTGATCTCAGCATCTGGGATGCTGAAACAGGAGGATTGAGAGTTAAGGCTAGCCTGGTCTACATAGCAAGACCTTGGATAGGGGAAAAGGTGGGTAGGGATCCTAGCCAGAAGATCATTTCTCTTTTAGCAAAGGCCTTCTCCCTAAGGAGTCTCCTTTTCCATCTCTAAGTGAAGAAGATGGATAGAAAGCCTACTGGCACAGAAGAAAGGTTCCATCAGATGGAGCTCATCTGACATTCTTTTGCAGCCTCCTGTACTTTATTCCTTTGTGTGTGTGTGTGTGTGTGTGTGTGTGTGTGTGTGTGTGTGTGTGTTGGGGGAACACACATACGGAAGCCTGAAATTTATATCGTGTGTTCTTCCATTGTTCTTTACTTTATTTCCTGAGGCAGAGTCTCTCTTGGAACCTGGAGTATACTATTCTGCTCAGCTAGCAGTAACTAGCCAGATGGTCCTAAGAGTGCTAGTATTATAGGCAGTTGGCATGCCCAACCAGGTTTAACATGGGTGCTGGAGATCTGAGCCCTGGCTCTCCCTCAGTACAGCATGGCCTTTATCCACCACACTATCTCTTTAGACTCCTCTTGCCTTTTCAGTCTTCTCTGGTCATCTTTTAAATGCTTCCATTCTTCCAGATTGGAACTCATCATTCCACCTGGCATTTTTGACTTCATGATCTTACCACCTACCCACACTTCTGGGTGGAATCTTAATGCCTCTAACCCCAAGGTCAACCCAGGTACCCAACAGCCAGCACCCAGCCCACTCACCTCACTCACACACCACCCCTCAGTCGAACCCTGTATTTTCAGAAAAGGAATTTCCACTTATCTCTTACTTTTGGTGGTGGCCATGAAAACAGGTTCAACCTCTTCAGCTTGCCCCTCCTGCTCTTGGAGTTTCTGTGCTGTCTGGCTCCCTAGCTTTTATTTGGGGTCCACATGCCACAGGCCTACTGTAAGCTTTGTGGCCCAAGTGAAGTAGAAAAATTAGAAAAATCCTTTCTATTGGACAGTGCATCAGGAAGTTTCCATGAGGAACCCCTCTCTGATGTTGTGATTTCTCATCCAGGTGCCTTATCCCAATTTCTACCTGCTGTAATTAATGTGGAAGAAGTATATAGAGTGAGCAAGGAAAGGGACACAGGACAGAATACAGAAAGATGAAGAAAGGGAACCAGGAAGCTAGACTAATGCATGGGAAAGTGGTCACAAGAAAGAGGGTCCCTCTGAGGAGGCAAGAAAGGACACTTGGATTTCTCCCCCCCTCCTATAATTGAAAGTAAGTTTTTTTTCTCATAATATATCTCATTTGCATTCCCCTCTTCCAGTTTCTCTCCACTTCTTCTTCCATCTGGATTCATCCCCTTTTTGTCTCTCATTAGAAAACAAAATGCCTTTTAAGGAATAATAATAAAATAAGATGCAATAAGATAAAATAAAAACTAATGCATTGAAATCAGACAAAACAAACAGAAAAAAAAAAGAGCCAAGAAAAGCCACAAGAAACAGATATAGATACAGAGACCCACTTATTTACACACTCAGGAATCCTATAAAAACACTAAACTGGAAGGCATAATATATGTGCAAAAGACTTGTAGGGTGGAAAGAGAGAAAAAAATAAATAAAATTTAAAAAAGCTTTAAAATTTATTTATTTATTTTTGAAAACAGCATAGATTCAAAAAATAGAGTTGAGAATACTGGATAGTCATAAGGGAAATTGGGTAAGATCTTAGAAGCTGCAGGGACTGTTACTCACTCCTTGCAGGAATGTACAGTCACTTTACAAGACACTCTGCCAGTTACACACAAAGGTACACATGGCAATCACATTCGAGATACTAAATGAGTTGAAAACTTATGCTTACAAGAAATTTGTACATGAATGTGATTTATAGCAGTTTTTTCTTTTTTATATTAATTTTTTAATTAGTTAGTTTATTCACTTTGTATCTCAGCTGTAGCCCCCTCCTTCCTCCTCTCCCAATCTACCCTCCCTCCCTCTTCTTCTCCCATGCCCCTCCCCCAGTCCACTGATAGGGGAAGTCCTCCTCCCCTTCTATCTGATCCTATTCTATCAGGTCTCATCAGGACAGGCTGCATTGTTTTCCTCTGTGGCCTGGGAAGGCTGCAACCCCCTAAGGGGGAGGTGATCAAAGAGCCAGCCACTGCATTCATATCAGAGACAGTCTCTGTTCCCATTACTAGGGAACTTGGAGACTGAGCTGCCATGGGCTACATCTGTGCAGGGTTCTAGGTTATCTCCATGAATGGTACTTGGTTGGAGTATCAGTCTCAGAAAAGACCCCTGTGCCCAGGTTTTTTGGTTATGTTGCTCTCCTTGCAGAGCTCCTGTCTCCTCCAGGTCTTCCTATCTCCCCCTTCTTTCATAAGATTCCCTGCACTCTGCCCAAAGTTTGGCTATAAGTCTCAGCCTCTGCTTTGATACCCTGCAGGGTAGAGTCTTTTACAGTCCCTCTGTAGACTCCTCCCTGATATAACATTATGAGACAAGGAACCTCCAAAGATGCCACTCAGTTTATTTTCTGTTGGCCATCTACTGCAGGATATTCGGCCTACCCTTAAGAGTAGTTTCTGTCTTCAGTGAGACTCCCTTGAAGAAAACTAAATGTTCTTTTGCAAGCTCAGTTGGAGCTTGCTTCTGGCCTAGGGATGGGGTGTGTTTCCACTTCTGGTGTGGACCCAGGTAGGCCCTGTGCATGCTGCCCCAGTCTCTGTTAAGTTTCCACGTGCATGTTAAGTTTCCGTTGCTCTAGAGGGCCTTGTTTTCTTGGTGTCCTCCATCCTCGCTGGCTCTTACAATGTTTCTGCCTCCTCTTCTGTAGACTTCCCCTGAGCCCTGAGGGGAGGGATTTGATGGAGACATCCCATTTAGGGCTGCGTGTTCCAAGGCTTTTCACTCTCTGCATAATGTTTGGCTGGGGGTCTCATCTGCTCCCATCTGCTGCAGGAGGAAGCTTCTCTGATGCTGGCTGAGCAAGGCAAAGATAGGGTTCCCTGGTCCTAGTCTGCAGTGGGCGTCTTGAACAGAATGCCCTTAGAAACATCAACTTGGGGGCCAATGATCTTATAGTAACAAAGGTAAGGCAGACTGAACAGAGAGTATGTATTTTCTCTTGTCATCTTCTAGTTAAAGTGCTAGCAGATGTTCTGTCCTGGCACAGCATCCGTGTGCCAACCACACCCTCCATTCTGACCCTACTACACACAGGCCATTCTGACAAAGGGTGATGGCTACCTATCCAATTTGCACTCTCAGCCTGTCTCTCTCTAAATACACATAATCTCAAGTAATTGGTGTAGTCCAACAACAAATGGCTATAAATAGGCATTGTATGTATAAAAAAAAGGAAACTAACCAAAAATATTCACCCTCAGCCTATGATTAAGATGACGAGCATAGAGAAGGCTAGGTCATCTGCTTTCTGGCTTGGGATGAAAGAAGAAAAGGGCAACTCTCCCCCTCTACCACCACCAGCATGGCATTTAGTGAAATCCTAACCACAGATCCTTACAAAGGACCCAAAGGCCCCTTTGAGGACTGAGCTTTTCCTGCGTGGCACAGTTAATATTCCAAGAAAGCAGGAAGGACGTGTCTGAGCTCTGAGCACATTTTTGGACAAGGATGAAATGATGCTAATTTAATAGTTAATTTGGAAAGAGGGCCTTGCTTGTGGTTCAGTCATGATGACTCTCAGGAGGGCCTGGCCTCTTTGTGCTGCCTGGGGAGGGCATCTATCTCAATGCCAGGAGCCCACACTCTAGCTGCAGCAGTGACAATTATGATGGAGAAAACTGAAGCTGGGTGGCATTCTTCCAAGAACAGACAGCCCTTCATAGTATTACCATCCACTGCCTAAATCTCAGTGTTACCCAGATCCTTATAATTACTGCAATGAGGGCCATGAGGTGCTGCTTGCCAAAGATACAAGCACCAATAGCAAGTCAGCGCTTCTTTCTTGCCTCCTCTGCCTTTTGGCAGCACCCCAGGTGGACCAAAGAAAGTTTTATATTCTGAGAAGCTATCAGGATCTTGCATGAACTAAGATCCAGAACATAATCTTTTTCCAAGAAAAGCTGGAAGCATGTTTGAGAGAGTAAGCAAAGATGGCTACACTGTTCTACAGATGATTTAGAAAGAATGAAATATTAAAGAATTAGCACAAAATCTGAAAAGCTCCATCTCAGAGAACATCTGCCTGGAAGGTCCCTGAAGTGTAGCTCTGCTTTGAATCGTGAAGTTTGACTATGAAGTCCCATAGATGGTTCTCTTAAAAGACCTGGTCCTTTCCCCAAAGCCTGAGCTGACTTCTTTCTACATATACAACCCTGAGTTTCCTAAACTGTGCCAATCTTGAGGCACCTCACACACACTTGTGACAGGACTTGCCAAAGGGCAGACTCTGAGTCTAGGCTGGCTGAGCCACTCTGTAGTGTGTGTCTCCTCTTCCTTTGCTCCCTCTATTGAATAAGACTTTATCAAAGCAGCTAGGAGCAACATACACACCTTTCCCTTCCCCTGATACCAGTGGGAACTACTTGAATTCAGCAAAAATGTACTCATCAAACTCCCATTTCTGAACATGCATCTGCAAAACCAATTAAGAGAGGGAGAAAAACTAAGGTAGACCTGAACTTTTCATCTGACAGATTACAGATAGCACGGAGGACCATGTCACATTGGAGGCTCCGAGGAGCAAAGCCTCAGTAGAATGGTAGACTCTGAAATATGGGCTGCTCATCGATGGCCTCTCTTAGCTTTGGTGCAGTGTGTTATGTGACAAACCATGGGCTGGAGGCTATTGGTTACCAGAACACAGTGAGATAAGGAAATATGCGGTGGGGAGTAACTATGGTCATTAGCAATTCACTCTGCAATGCTAATGACCAGAGCACTCAGGAGGCAGAGGCAAGTGGATCTTGGTGAGTTTAAGGCCAGCCTGATCTTCATAGTGAGTTCCAAGATAGCCAGAGCTACATAGTGAGGTTGTCTCAAAAAACAAAAATCAAACAAACAAAAATTTAAACTGGTCATCATGGCTCATGCCTATAATACCCCAAAGACCTTATTTCAAAATAGCAATAATACCCGAAACAAAGCAAAATAAATCTTGATAACATAGAAAATCCAAAAGCTAGATTCCTTGGGAAGCACAGAGATCTTGCAACTTCTTTCTTTTGAGAGAAAAGGATTGTGAATAGGAAGGTCAGAATATTTATCACTGAACACTCCATGAATTCCCACAGTCACTTCCTGAATTGGCAAAAGCCCATGGCAGACAGGAAGTTGTGCCTTCCTTCCCAACATGCTCAAAAGCCTCCCTTTGGGGTTAAAAAGGCACCCCTCCCTGAATAGCCCAAGGCTGTATAGTTTAGGAAGGACTGCCTTTTAAATTACAAATAAGTTTTTTTGAGCATCTCTGTTGTTCAAGGGCAGTAGACAGTGTCACTGGAATAACAGAAAACCATTAAATCTTTTTTTTTTTTTTTTTTTTTTTTGGTCTGAGGGTATACTAGTTATTGTTCTTAGATACCAGGAGACCATACATATTCAAGAAGTTTAGAATGAGTTGGAAGGACAGGTGTCAAATGTATGGAAACATGCAACTATTATTTATTTCTTAATTATAAAAAGGGATTTATCAGACTGGCATGATTTATAACGTCCGCATTATCTGAGTCTTTGTCTAGTAAGTCCTCCTGAACCTTTGAGGCAGATACCTTATTTCTAGCTAGAGAGGGAAAGCAAGGATTCCAAGAGAAGGTGAGACTTGGTGAGGGCTCCCACTGAGGGGCCAGGAGGATTTGAACAGTGGATATAAGCAGGTGATTCTGAGCCAAGGCAACTGCATGTGGCAGGAAGGACGTCTGGATGGGAGGATGGCTGGGCACCCTGGATGGCTGGAGGGGTACAGAATAAGAACAGCCTGGAAAGAACAGGTTGCTAGACATGTAACATGTGACTAATCTCAGAACTGGGGAGGCTGAGGCAGGAGCATCAAGAGTTTAGAAAAATGTATAGAAAAATCCTGTCTCAGAAAAAAAGAAAGGGGTGGGGAGTTGGCATGCAAGCCTTTAATCCCACCACTGAGGAGGTAGAAGCAGGTGGATCTCTGTGATTTTGAGGCCAGCCTGGTCTACAGAATGAGTTCTAGGACAGCTAAACAAACAAACAAACCATGTCTTGACCGACTGCCCCTACACCCCCCAAAAAAAGAAGAAAGAAAAAGGAAACAGTGTTGGGTCAGTGTCAATTCTCCCATCTAGAGAAAGAGGAATTTCCGCGGTAACTTGGAAGCCAGGAACATTTTTTTTTTGAGCAGGATGAAGGGCATGTTCAAAGATTTCTCTAGGTGTCTGTCCCCTGTTCATTGAGTAAGCTGCAAAGCTGACTTAGTACTGTGAAAATGTAGTCACAGATGGCAGCCAGACTCAGTGCCCCAGAAGGGATGGTCTACATCACTGCTATATAGATGGCCATGTGAGCCTTGTTATACAGGGCTGAGATGGTCCAGGCCTGGTTGTGGGAGTGACACAGGGAAAATCCAGGCCCCGTTTGGGATTAAGAACGGACTCAAGTGCAAGCACAAGGTCAATTTTATTAGAGTTTAAAAGAAAAACCTCAGGGCAGGCAAGCTGTGGCCCTCAGCAGCTGCCGAGCAGGGGCAAACAGAGGGGAGAGGAGGAAAGCCACTGCAGCTGGCATGAAGATCAGATACATAATAGGAAAAGAGTTTAGAAGGAGAGAAAGCTGCCCAACACACTGGGAGGATGGGAGTACCACGTGTCAGGAGAGCATGCCTAGGAAAGAGACAAAAATAAGAAAGGGAAGGCTGCATTTCCTCACTGAAGAACTAATTATCCCATCTATCACTTTAGCTCACTCATGGTAAGTCTGCCTTCATAGGAGTTTGTACTTAGCAAGTGAACCAGCCTGTCTTAGTCACTGTTCTATTGCTGTGAAGAGACACAGGACCAAGACAACTCTTATAAAAGAAAGCATCTAATTGAGAGCTTGCTTACAGCCTCAGAGGGTCAAGCCATGATCACCATGGCGGAGAAGTACAGGGGTGTGCAGGCAGGCATGGTACTAGAGCAGAGCTAAGCGCTGTACATCCTGATCTGTAGACAGCAAGCAGAGGGAGTGACACTGGGTCTGATGTAGGATTCTGAAACCTCAGAGTCCGCCTCCAGCAACACCCTTCCTCCAACAAGGCCACAAACACCTTGTAAACTTTCAGACATTCATCAACTGGGGACCAAGCATACAAAAACACTATGGTATGTGGGACTTCTCATTCAAACCACCACACGGCACAACCAGACCAGTAATTCTTTTCTGGTGACCAGAAAAGCCATTTCTGTTCTAACAGTCCAGATGGCCAACAAAAAATAGGAACTATAAGGTCTAAAGCCGTGGTGTGGGAAGAAGAAACACCACACTGAAATGCTGTTTTCTAAGGGATGGTCTTAGTTTAGGAACCTTGTGATAGGGCCAGTTACTAGGCGGGTTCACCAACAATGGGTTTACCACAAATGCAGCCTTGCTTGGTGCACGATGAATAAAGCCAGAGCTGCAACACAACCTACAGGACCTGTGCCACCTGCTCCCTCTCCTCCAAAGGATCACAATTCTGTTCTCTGCAGGATGATGGGGTTTAAGATGGGAACGCCCTGTCCAGGTCTGGGCCAGCAAATGCTCCTGTATCCTCCACATAGACAAACACACAGCCTTGGCAGCTCATTGAACTAGAAGAGATGCACAAAGGAAGGACCCCATTTCACACTGTCTAAGAATGAGAAACAAGGTCTATCCTGTCTTAGCTCACACACACTGGGCCTGTTCAGTCAGCAGCACTGTTGTAACCAGTCCACTTGTCTTGAGTCTCATCTCACACCACTGCCTTTGATCGGAATAAAGTCTATTTATCAATCCAGTTGGAAGCATGAACCTTGGGGGGGGGGGCAGGACTAAAAAATGAGGTGATTGAAGTCTTATGAAGCCAGCTTTATTCAGAGCATCAGACAATTTATACTCTGAGGGTTAAGAAGAATCACATGAGTAAGGTACTCAACCACAAGGGCAAACCATACATGGCAAAAACATGTTTCTTCACAGAGGCACGGGAATAACAACAGTGGAAGTAGACTTACTGCTCCACTACACCTGAGAGGATCTCAAAAACATTCCAGAAACAATTCTGTGTTTTGAAAAAACCTGAGGCAAACTCTTGTTTTCTCACAAACACTCAATTCTCACACTACTCCATTCTTGGACTGTGTTCTGACACAACTATACAGGTTTCTGTAGTGAGAATTTTGGTTTCTTTAAAAAACTCAGTTATGTTGGGAATGTTTCTGTTTTAATTCCAGGTGTGGGGATATGGGGCTGCTTCATACTGTCCACAGCAGCTGACTATGATTTGACTTGTGCTCTAGCAGCGGCATGATTTTTCCAGCTGAAGCTAGTTTACTCTCGGAATTCTGGGTACTCTTTAGAGGGTCTGAGAGGCAGCAGCTTCTGTTCCCGCTGGTCAAGTGGTTGTGTGCAAAGAGATAAGTAGAAGAGATTGGATACCCTGTCAGTGAAGATCGACCTTGCCCCAAGGAACTCAACACCTCTAATCAACAGGAAGTGGTCTGATGATATCAAGTCCCCTTTCCTCTCTAACCTTCTTTCTTTCCTACCCAGTGTTGTGGAATTGGAAAGGATAGGAGTGACGTAGGGAGGTAGGAACAAACAAACAAACAAACAAACAATAAAGTAGCCAAAAGGCTGGTTACAGGTTTCTTTTAGTGCTTGGGACACTCCAGGTATTCTGAGCTCTGCTGGTCCAGCCTGGGATTTCTCCACTGCTGGCGTCTTTGCATCCGTCCTTCCCTCCACCTAGAGAACTTACTAAACAACCTTTTGCCTGGATAGCTTCCTTTCCAGGCCTCTGATCAAACCACATTGGCACAGGTGCAGTTTTGGCCTCCTAAGTTAACTTAGCCCCTGTTAATGTTTTATGACAAGCATTATACTTTAACTACATGTATGTGTCTTTCCCTGAAAGATTAGAGCACGGCTGGGTTCATGACTCTTTTGCTCAGCCATGTACTATATATTCTGCACCTAGCCCTGAGAAGGTGGAGAGAGAGAGGTCTAGAAGGTCTTATACAAAGCTTTAGAATATTAACATAGGAAAAAAAAAGTTGGCAAAGAGGAAGGCTGGAAACTTCCTTTCCCACTCACTGAGGCCAACTAACACCAGCCACTGATGCAGGCCCAGAGATAACTCTAGTGTCCAAAATGTGACCATGAATCATTATAATACTAAAACACACACTCATGGATGGAGATTGATGATGCTAACGAGATACAAAATGCACGAAGTTGTATGAAGAACTACATGTAACAAAGAATGTGAAGAAAAGCTGTGATATGTAAATGAGCAGCCAAAGCCCATGCTAAGGTAACAAAAGGTCAAATGCCCAAAGTCTTGTCTTTGTATAGCAGGGCTCTTCTGAGTTGCTGAATTCCTCTGCCTCACCACACTCTTTTTCTCCCTTGCTGCTATCCACATGTCTAATTCTTTGCTCAGGACATAGTATTAAAAAACCCTTCTGGAGGTATCTACCAAATGCCTTTATCAGTCATTATCAGTTTGACAAATATCACTTAATAAGAGTTCATGGGAGTTCTGAAATCTGCCAGATTTGACAGTGATGTGAATAGGGGCTGATTCTGAGAGGAGACACCAGAGACACAGGCTATTGCAGCCAGAGTCAGATTTAAAGAAAATGAACTCTGGCTGTGGAAATAGCTAAAAGCAGTTTTGTGACCTGAGTTCAAATCTCTAGCTCCATGTAAAAATCTGGGCACAGGAAAACCTGTACCTGTGTGAAACCTGTACCTGTGTGAAACCTGTACCTGTGTACCACAAGCACTTTGGGAGATGGAGATGGAGGATCATTTATGCTTGCTGGTTGTCTATTAGCTTGTGACTGCTTTCCTGATTTATGCAGTGGAAATCCCTTCTAGAGGCTCAAACAATGTGAGCATTGTCTAGACTGGAGCTTTTTCATGGAATACAGGGCTTTGTTTGTTATTCCAGACAATATTTATTGAGTATTTACCCTGTGCTAGTGCTGAGATGGGAACTGGGTTTCACTCAGATTATTTCTTCACAGAGCTCAGTCAGGCTCTTGCAAAGTAAACCAGAAAGCCAGGGGAAGCCAGACTCTGAGGATTAGCATCCATTGCTGCAGATATGGGCAAAGCAGAGTGCCCATGCCTCACTCTAGCTCAGGGTGGATTTTGAAAATCTAAAAGAGCCAAATTCTTCTTTTCTTTCCTTACTGCCATTGAGGTTTGTCAGGATTAGCTTCTCTTGAGAAAAGTAAGTAAAGAATAAGCTGGAGGAGAAAGGTAGGTTATGATGCAGGAAGAAATGGGAACCATGGAACTAGTCTGACCTCCTTAGAAATTCGAAAACAGCCTGAGCTGGGAAAGAGCATCTCAAAGGAATCAGGGGAAATCTCTTGACATGGCAGATAATTAATCCACTAAAACCAACAGCCCAAGGCACCAATGGAGGCTGTAATTACACAGATGTTTTCAAACAGCGGATCCTGGAGAGGAGACAGAAGTGGGAGGCTTTTACTTTAATAGTGCCTGGTGGCTAAGGACTGGCCCTTTGGCCTGCTTCTGTCCTCCCAGCTCACTCACAACTGTCTCTGCTTATAATAGCAGCCCTTCTAGCCGCACCCTTCTAGGGAATGGGAAGGTGCTGTTGGGGGTCCCATGTGTGTCTTCTGAGGTCCACTGATGAATCTATAAGTCAGGTCCAGCTGAGGATGACAGCCATCTCAGGCAGTATCCTTTTATAGTACTCAGCTCACAGAAAGCCTTGTAAATATTTGCCAACCAGAGGTGATTAGCATTGGCTTGGAGGGTCCTGTGAAAATTTATCCAGGGCTTCTTAGAAGCACAAAGTTCCTCAGAGGTTTCCTCAGAAGAATACATGGTATGTGCACAGAGGCGTCTGTCAGCATTAGTGCCTGCTAGAGACAGAATTATGCTCCTGGTTCTGTGTGAGGAGAAGGATGCATAAAGCATCATAAAAGAGCCCTCATTTTGTTTTAAATAAGACTAATATTAATTGTTCTCAGAACTAGACTTTTCCCCCCTCAAATTTAAAACCATTTTTTTTCCTCTTGGGTTTAATGAAATACTGCTGTGAGAGAGCTGTCAGACTGATGAAAGATGTGCAGCCTGATTTTAAACCAAACCCTGAACCCTTTTAAAGAAAAATAAAATATATTTTATATGAAAAAAAGAATATGTGTTAGGCAGAGCTCAGGGTGTTTGTGGGGGGCAATGGTATACCTTTAGAAAACACATCCAAGAGGCTGTTGGAAACACCAGGGCCTTTTCCTAATAATTGCTGAATGGCATAACAAGCAACAGTCCTAATCCTATAATCACATCAGGTTTATCGGATACTGATTTACTTTCCCATTTACCACTTATCTGTGGCGAGAATCAGCATGCCAGTGAGTGAAGCCCGCAGGCAGCTCGGGTTACTGCCCTGCATTTTGATTTGAGGGCAGGCATGTGATAAGATTAAGTGAGCACAGAAAGAGAAGACAATGAGGCCAGTAGGAAGAGTGTCTTTTCACTTCTCTTGGTTACTCTTAGTTTTAGCTTTTTTTCCCTCCCATCCATCTTCTGCCTCTCAAGGGAAAATGTGGTATGCACAAACCCCCTGCCTTCCATGATAGTAGAAACTGCTCTTGAGAGAGCAAAGCTCACTCTGTCAGAGCTGGCTTTTTGGTTTCTCTCTGGCTGACTGGAAAAAGAAGTTAGAAAGAGGGAGAATGATGTGGGCCTCTACTTATGGTCAGCATGCCTGTCCTCACCTTCCTGGGTGAGCTGCAATGTCCCCATATTCAAAATGTGTGGCTCACAGACTGAGCCTCCACAGGCTCTGGAGGCCTCTGCACTTGTTTGAGCTTAGACACAGTATCTGGAGAGAGGTTGCAAAACTACCTCAGTAATGGAACACCCCAAGACAGCACTTATTTTGTTTTAGATTTTAAATTGTTATGTGTATGAGTGATCTGCCTGCATGCATGAATGCGCACTGTGTGCGTGTCTGCTACACACGGAAGTCAGAAGAGGGCCTAGAGTAAACCACCATATGGGTGCTGGGAATTCAAAGTGAGCCCTTTGCAAGAGCAACACATGCTCTTACATACGGTGCCATCTTCGCTCCAGGCCCACAACAGCAGAGTTCTTTACCAGTTTAGGATAGTAACCCTGTGGCAGGCACTGTGAGCCCTGCTCCCTGCTTAGCCTGGGAGCATAAACAACTTGCCTATGACTAAGTTTACACCTCTGAAAAATGAAATGCCAACTGTTAGCATATAGGCAGCCTGCCTTTATGTTGCCTAGCAACCTCTGGTGTCATCACGTGCAGGTACCATGAAGGTGTGCATAGATAAAAGCAGCCTGTCAACTTGAGTAAGCTCTCTCTGACTTTCTCTTCTAGGGCGTCCCAGTCATCCCCTTACTCTCTTCTCCTACATTCTCCCACTGTTTCTGCTTCTTCCCCATTCCACCCTTAAATAAACCTCTTTATATCAGAATTGTTGTGTGGCATGAAATTTATATATTATCACACCAACACCTACTTTCATGGGTTGCTGTGAGCACTGAATGGGCTAATGTTTATCAAGGGATAAAGAAACCAGTGGTCAGCATAAAAACAGAGAGAAAAGAGGAACTTCACCATTATTGTCAAAAATATTTCTTCTGAACTGCTCAATATTCTTAGCCATCAGGGAGATGCAAATCAAAACGACTCTGAGATTTCACCTGACACCCATGAGAATGGCTATGATCAAAAACACAATGACAACACATGCTGGAGAGGATGTGGAGAAAGGGGAACCCTCCTCCATTGCTGGTGGGAATGTAAACGTGTACAACCACTTTGGAAATCAACTTTCTCAGACAATTAGGAACAGTGCTTCCTCAAGATCCAGCCATACCTCTCCTAGGCATATATCCAAAATATGCCCAAGTATACAACAAGGACATTTGTTCAACCATGTTTGTAGCAGCTTTATTTGTAATAGCCAGAACCTGGAAACATCCCAGATGTCCCTCAGTTGAGGAATGGATACAGAAATTGTGGTACATTTACACAATGGAATACTACTCAGCAATTAAAAACAAGGAAATCATGAAATTTGCAGGCAAATGGTGGGATTTAGAAAAGATCATTCTGAAGCAGAATGACATACATGGTATAAACTCACTTATAAGTGGATACTAGACCTATAAGATAGGATAAACATTAAAATCTGTACACCTACAGAATCTAAACAAGAAGAGGTTCTGGGGTAAGATAATCAATCCTCACTTAGAAAGACAAATGGGATGGACATTGGACATGGGAGAAAACAAGTAACAGGACAGGAGTCTACCATAAAGGGCCTCTGAAAGACTCTATGTAGCAGTGTATCAAAGCAGATGCTGAGATCATAACCAACCCTTGGGCAGAGTGCAGAAAATCATATGAAAGAAGGGTGAGCTAGTAAGACCCAGAGAGGATGGAAGTGCCACAAGGACCAAATATATCTGGGCACAGGGGTCTTTTCTGAAACTAATACTCCAACCAAGGACCATGCATGGATATAACCTAGAACCCCTGCTCAGACATAGCCCATGGCAGCTCAACATCCAAGTGTGTTTCCCTAGTAAGGGGAACAGGGACTGTTTCTGACATGAACTCACTGGCTGGCTCTTTGATCCCCCCCACCCCCGAGGGAGGCACAGCCTTGCTAGGTCACAGAGGAGGACAATGCAGCCAGTCCTGATGAGACCTGATAAACTAGGGTCAGATGGAAGGGAAGGAGGACCTTCCCTATCAATGGACTTAAGAGAGAGGCAGGGAAGAGATGAGGGAGGAGTCTACAGCTGGGATATAAAGTAAATAACCTGTAATTAATATAACAAAATAAAAATTATAAAAAAATATTTCTTCTGGGCTATTCTCTCTACCATCTTACCCTGTTGTTTGACAGGATAAGGAGGAATAACAGTCTGCATCCAGGGTCCCCTGATGCATACAACCAAATTTCCAAAACCTGTAGCCATGGTACACTAAAGCCTGCTTCTAAGTTGGCAGTCATCCACTCTTCCTCCCCTATTCTTTGTTGGCCATCTGCCACCTGACCCATGGCACCTGCTATGCTTGCCTGAGAACTCTAGATTGTCTATCTCTCCTGTCTCCTAGCTGCCTGGTCTTTGTAGTCACCATCACTAACAACCCTGGTGACATCTGGAACATGATGTGTATGGCTTGGTGGTTAAGGCAGTATATATAGGAAGTTAGCAAAGATGGCTGAAATAGGTAGATAGCCCTGAGAACTCTCCCACCCCACTTATGTCTTCTCCAGCTGATAGTCACAATGCTTACTCTTCCACTGCAGTCTCTCTTTGCTCTTTCACAACCACACCTACTGCATGCAGGGCCAGGAAGGTGAGAGCAGCTGAAGACCATGATGCCAGCCCACAGCGTTTCACATCATGGCAAGGTGTGGTGGTGGAAGACATGGTTTGTAAATAAGAAGGCTGGTGAAAACCAGTTCTGGAAAATGCTATGCTAATGGACCAGAAAGCCTCTGGTCTAGAGGGAGACACAAAGGAACATTTGGGAGGTTAAATAATTTAGCACTGAGGCTGCCTTTCACGTTTTATGTTCCCAGCTGGCCAGGGGTCTCTAGGCTCTATCAGAAAGCCCATCTTTATAAAAGAGCTTCCAAACAGCTTGGTTCTGTTGAAGTGCGTTTCTTTTCAAATGATCCCTGGCCAGTTCCTCTGGGACATAGGTACATTGTGAATGGCACCTTCTCTCCTGCCAGTAGTATGGGTCAGCGACTTTCCATTGAAGAAAGGCAACTGATGAGTCTCAAAGGCAGTGGTTCTTGATCTTAACACTGCAACCCTTTAATATACAGTTCCTCATGTTGTGCTGACTCCCAACAATAAAATTATTTTTGCTGCTACTTTATAACTATAATTTTCTGCTGTTATGAATCATAATATAAATATCTGTGTTTTTCGATGGTCTTAGGTGACTGCTGGAGGTTGTTCAACTCCCCCCAAAAGGAGGTTAAAATTAAGAACCACTGCTCAAAGGGGGCACCTCTGCCCACAGACAGCATCCTTCACTCTTATATGAACCAGTGAAGAAAGCACCTAATTTTCAAAGACTTTGAAACCTATTTGATGGAATTTAAGGAAAGGCCTTTCAATGGTAGCCAGTAATTTAGCCTTTCCTAACTAGGAATCGTCACAAGAGACACAAGGCAAAGAGACACAATAAGAGAGAATCTAAAAAAGGAGGACCTAAGGACAAAATAACCTTTCCACCTACTAAAACAACCACCTCAGCATGAAAAAAATCAGACACACAGAAAAACTAGTAACCGCATAATAAACACCACTGTATCCCAAACGAAGCTCCAACAAACACCGTTCTAGGGGCATTTTTTTTCCTCTTTTTACTTTCATCCTCTTCTCCCTATATTATTTCAAACCCACTGTCAGACATCATTTCACTGTAACTATTTCAGTACATGTCTAAAAGATAAAGATTAAAAAAAACTAATTATAATCCCAGTAAGAATATCACATTAAAAGTGAGCTAATATGCAAAGATGACTGTCTTTCCTAGAAAATTAAGGACATTTCTCTAGTAGCTCTCACATATTCAGTTGGTGTTTGGAAGTTTGACTCGGAATGGTTTTCAATCGCTTGTTGTGCGCACACGTGTGTATGATACAGATGTTTGTGTGGGTGTGCTTGTGGGTATATGTATGGAGGGCAGAGGTGAATATATATATCTTTAATTCAGTGGCTCTCCACTTTAGTTTTTCATTTGTTTACTTGCTTGTTTGAAATCCAGTCTCTCCCAGAACCTGCTGTAACACCTAACTTATTTACATAAGTGCAGGAGATCTGAACACAGGTCCTCATGCTTGCATGGTGAACACTTACAGACTGAGCCAGCTCCTCTGCCCCCACCCCCTGTCACTTTTCTGATGAAGTCTGTGACTTCATGAATGGCTGGTAGGACACTGTCCAGTGGCAAGTATCAGGCAGAACCCAGCATGCTGGCAGGTGTTATAACCTGCTTAAATTCTATAGGCCCTCTGTTAAGACCTGCTTTATTTCTTAGCATAACTATGGGTCCTCAGTTAACACCATTTTCCATCTAAGAGTGCGTTTCACTTCTCAAAGTTTGCATAGTTGGTTACCTGGATACTCTATGAAGTCCCCCAACTGCAGAACCAATCAAATTAAAGGTCAGTTAGAAACACTTTGTCTAGCTAGCCAGAATGATGTAAGGTTCCTTCCTACACCTGGATACTTGGTTGCATTTTTGTTACCTGGTTGTTATCTAGTTGTGTTTTGTTTCCTACACCTGGTTACAGGTTTATTTTTATTTTTATTTTTTAAGTATAAAACCTGCCTTAGGAGCAGACCCATGACTGCCAGTCACAGTCTGGCTTCCGAGTCCAGATTACGGCCCTGGCTGGTCAGCTCCTGTTTAGCGTTCAATAAACATCTGTTGAGTTCAGTCTGGTGTCTGAGTGGTCAGTGAGTAGATATTCCTGAACCTGTAACAGCAGGGGCACCCTGTACTGGCCAGAGTGAGATTCAATCTGTGTTGCATTTATCCCTCTGGAACAGGGAGGCACTCCCATCAAAGCATTTCCCTGACTTCCGGAGCCTCAGGCACTTCCAAAAGCCAAACACTTTTGAAGGCCTCAAGGGACCAATTTCAGTTTGAGCCTTCAGGACTGTGGACTGCTCCTGCCTCAGAATGGGCCTCTGTGCTGCAAGGAACCAGGATGGCTCCTGGGTCTCTTTGGCTTGGTCTAAAGACATTCAGGATGTCTTTTCATTTAGAACACCCCTGCTGTGATGAGCTAAGTGCATAGAAAATGCTGAGCTGAAATTAGTATTTAATACTACCAAGGAAGGTAGTGTGGTGGTAGGCAGAAAGGCCCAAGATGGAGGGCTCCATTTGAAATGGATCTCAAAGGGTGTGTGCAGTTTTACTTCACAGAGATGCAGGAAAATACTGTGAGGGCTAACGATCAGTGAGAATGCTAACTTAATCAGAGGGCATGTGGCTCAGGGAGAGCAAGGGGACAGCGCGAAGCAGAGCCCAACCTGTGTAGAGGCTGGTGTCAGCTTAGCCTTGCATCAGACATCATAGGCCTCACTGGGGGCTTTACCAGGTGGCGTGATAATCGTGGAGGAAATCCAGGCAGTGTTGGAAGTGGAGGTATAGGTGATGTGCCTTTTGACCTTTCGTCATGCTGAGGCTGCAGTGTTCAGGGCCTGGCCTAAGACTAGAATGGAGCTGCAGTTGCTGTATGGTATGGGGCACCTGGTCACACTCGCCACTCCAGTCCAGGGTCCTGCTGTGATCACTGTGTCCTGGCCATAAGCCCAGTAGACAGGCTTTCCCCACAGCAGGCCTGCAAGTCTGGCATGGCACCCTGCCTGTTGATGTAACTTCTCGAGGTACGTGCCTTCTTGCCTGGTCCTATTATTCTGACTGGACATGGGACTTCTGGCAACAGGCAGGACTCATTGGCTGCTGGTGTGGGCACAGGCAGTGACAGTCGACTATGTAAGCAGGACCCAGTTCTAATCCTTTCCACAAAACCCTGGTCTTATGTTTTTAGGGGACAGACTCTGAGCCTGCTGCACAGCCAGTTGGAACAGAAGGGCAAGTAGTGGGGAAGAGACTGTATCTACACCCAGCATGAATGTTCTGTCCCTATGAAGTCCCAGAACCACTCGCTGGTTCAGGAGTTTCCCAACTGAGACCAGCAGGTAGGAACAACACAGTGGGAAATCCGTGCATTGAATGGAAAACAGAGCTGGTGTCCAGGACTTATTTGTCTCTCATTTGCTTTGGAAAGAGATTATATTGAGTTTGGAAATCCACATTCCATTTGGGAAAGCAGAGCAGATTTCTGCTGACAGGGGGTTTGGCAGGGAGTGGATTTTGTCTGTTTTTGCCATGCGAGCTCATTTTCTGGGGACATGCTACCCAGTTCTCGTTTAACATGCCATCAAGGCTGCACCTTCAATCACGAAACTCTAATTCCCACTGAACAGCTTTGAGTTTTTATTTAGGAGGCACTTCACGAAAATACAATGCAAAGTCTTCCTTCTGTAAACAGTCAGAGCCACCAGGGAGTATGTGAATGAAACATCTTGAATGGAATCTACAGTCAGCCTTCCTGTGCTTTGGGGTTTCAGAGACTTCAGCCACAGGGCCCTGTGTTCAGCTGTATTACAATATGACTGGGGTTGGATTTATCCCAAGCTCTCAAAGGCTTTGAATCTTTGACCTAGTGCTGCTAACACAGTTAAACTTTTCCTACACAGAAGGTTTTGTTTTGTTTTAGAACCCAATATAATAATTAGCAATACAAGAAAAGTTAAGTTTCTAATAGAAAATACAGGCCCTAAAATTAAGCTAAATTTCAAATTTAAAGAGAAAAATGCTTAAAGCTGTGGGCATGCTGGAGTCTTCTTGCTTCTGGAGGCAGCAAGAGCATGGGGCAGAGGCCTGTGTTTGACACCCACCACATGTCACCATCTCATGGTTACCGTGGCTGATTCATCTTTCCAAGCAGATGGTGATGTGTCTGAGGTCCTTTCCCACAGAGTAGAATAATGGGTCCTCATGCTTGTAGGGACATTCAGAGGGAGGGGCTTCCATGAGGGAGTGCTGTCCTGGACAAGGGGTTCTGTTCTTGGCAGTGAAGCTGCTGTCCTCATTTTCTCCAAAATTTCATCAAAAGGACATAAACTAGCAGAGCTGACCAGGACTTGGGCGTTTACCATAGGAGGCCACCAAACAGTTAATTCTTCTCTGATACGAGCCATGAGATGAGTGAACAAGGATTGAACACAATGGGTTTACAACACAGTGAGGCTTTTTTTTTTTTTTAATTTACAAAAGTAGTGACTGGGGATGTTTCAGATGAAGAAATAGCCATGTTTTTAAACATTTGCATCTGTGAGTTGCAGAGGCTCAACATAAAGCAGATTTCCTATATCCATCAAAAGCCATTCTGGCATGAGAAAGTTCCCTTGCTTAAAGCAAAACAGATGTGTGAGTGGGACATACCAATTCTCTTAGGGGTGTATCAACATCAGAATTACAGAGCAACCTCAGGACGTATAAATTCTGTGAAGCAATGAGCATAGAATTCTGACCACATTTTATTCCTAAAAACATTGAAAGCAGAAACTTAATATTGGGAAAAGGCAAATTATTAGTGCAGATGCAAACCCATTATCCATCCATGGCATCAAAGGCTCTCTGCCAAGCAAATGGACTCCATTCTGGTTTCACTATTCCTAGATTTTGCCACGTGCTGTGTCAAAGATGTATATTTAGATCCATTTGAGTGTTCAGACAATTAACAAATGTCACCTCCTTGTATGTGCTTCCTATGAGGAAAGACAATGCCAGGGTCCCCCGCACATGTGATCTACAGGGGCACAAAACCTAGAAACAGGCACATGCACACAAGGCCATCTCATCTGAAGGGTGGAGCAGAGTTTACAGAACAACAAGCAGGTGCTTGGCAGTCTGCAAGACCTTGGGAAGGGACGACAATGCAAGCTGGCACAGAGGCACTAACTAAAAAGGCAGCCACCTGCCAGAAAAAGACTGTACAGTGAGGCAGACAGGAAGGAGAGGCGATGGAATCCTCAGGGAGGGGCCATCTGAATCCAGGCTAGGGAAGACTTCAGACCTATCAGTGTGTGAAATGAATGTATATAATAGATCAGGGACAGCCACACAGCAGTTAAATGGGTTTGGCAGAAATAAAACTTTAGATGCCTCAAGTCATCTCAAATGCTGGTCATATTACAGGAAGTCGTAGGGACGTCCTATTCAAACACAGACAAACAGACACACACATACAGGCACACACACACACACACACACACACACACACACACATACACACGCAAACACAAAGACACACATACCCAGACACACAGACATATATACACCCAAAAACACACACCCAGACACACACATACATATACACATAGACAGACACACAGACACCATTAAATACAGGTGGGAGAGCTTAGTGCTGAGAATTGTCTGGACACACATGAGTATAATAATCACTGATGATAAAAAAAATTATAGATTGTGTATGCATAGACAGAATACAGATATTTTCACCAATAGTTTTTCTACAAATGACAATGGAAATTAAACTCTGGGATTTCTTTACCTGAAGCCATATAAAACTCAGCAAATAAAAACCCACAGTAGTGATTTGTCTCTAAATAACAGAGTCCTGTGACACTATAAGCTTTCCACTTCCTTGTTTGTTTTTATGATGATACTAGCAAGAAAGGGGTCTGTCAACTCCTTATGGCTTTAATAAGGCATACAATTTTTTCAGTAATTTTATTCCAATTTCAAATTGTCTTATGAGAGAAACAATTATGAACAGAAGTGCTGTATCCATCAAGTACTCTTTAATAAAGATGCTTAATGACACCCATAGGAAGAGTGAGCTGTGCCTGTGGAGAGTGTGAACAGACAGGCACTACACTGCAGAGGGTCACAGAGTGTTCTCACAGTTTTGAGACTATTTCTCTTGCTTTCGCTGATTTGTAGGGAAACCCTCACTGTCAAGGCTGCCATTTCTGGAGAAAAATGTGCCAGGAAAAAGAACATGCTTTTAATGAAAGCCTTTGCATTTGAACTTCATCAGATGCCATTGGAGGAGTGAATGAGGGCAAAAAGATTTTGGGGAAATGGGGAAATAGATCTGTGTCCTGAAAAAGGAAGAAGGTTGAGAGCTACTATACCTGGAGAACGTCTGAGGCAGCACGAGGCTGAGATCTGAGCCACACAGCCTCTGAGCCCTTCTCCTTGAGGCCTCTCTTCTGGTAACATAAAGTCCTTACCTTCACACTGAGGCCCTTCCAGCACCTCAAATATGGGCCTGAGGTTCCTGCTTCAGGCGCTTGGACCAGGATTTAAAACATGTAAAGTTATTTCCTAGAGATACATGCATTTCTCAGGGCAAAAGTGTGTAAGGATAGCATTTCCAGTCAAGATGTTTCATCTATGTAGAGCTAAAGAGGCAAGGACCCTACCCTGACTGCTTTGAAATCTTGTTCAACTGTGAAGCTTGCTAAAGAAAAGCTTTTCATTCTTAGCTCAGTAGTTTGAGCAAAAGCTTTTCTCTGGTTCCCAGAGGCATCTCCTGTGTCAGTCCCATCCCATCTGCAGTCTCAGCTCTCTAGCCTTTAGTCTCCAGGTATCATTTAAAGGTCAGACAGAGCCACATCCTGGACAGATGTGAGTGGCCAGATACCAAGACCTCCCATGGCATCTGGCCCCTACCATCGCTGCAGTGATGTGTTTCATTAGGGAAAGTGGCTGTTCTACAGTACAGTGTCTAGTCCGTGATGGTAGTGGTAGTACGGAGACCACTTTGAGGGCCTACGCTAATCCCATGAGGATTCTGAGAACAGTGTTTTTTCTTGTTGGCAGTAGTCAAGGAGACGAGAAAGCAGATACATGAGAGATTCCATAGCATAGAGGTTTTTCTACTGTAGACATGGAGCTGTAGAGGGTAGGGAGCAAGGTCTTGATAAGCAGGGGACTGCCCCTGGGCAGAGGGTGTGGCTGCAGCCACTGCCTTCTTCCAGTGACCTGCAGAGCTTCCCAGAGCCTCCATGTGAGCCCAGCTTGATGAGCATCCTGTTATTAGGAAACCCAGAGCCGACCCGGCCTGTTGCCCTAGAGACCATAAGGTTAGGCAGTGGGCATCATTTTAAAATGAATTCCTGGAAATGCACTACATGAAAGTATGATATGAGTGCAGGGATCCTCTGGAATTTCTAGAACCATGTTCTTGTGTCTAAATGTACTTGTGTCTCATTTTTCCTTTCAGAAATCCCACTTCCTTTGTGTTTTAACCAAAGGAAACCCATCAAATAAAGCACCTCTTGTTAGGCGGAAAGTGGTTTTCAGGCATACTGCTTGCTCTCCACTTTATAACTAAGCCTCCTCCTCCTTGAGGCACTTGGCTCCATCGTCTTTTCAGTGCTAACTTCATTCTGCTTTGCATTCTATACAACTGTTTATATATGCCCCATCCTGGCAGGCTCTGGCTTCTCAGAGGTGTGGATCACATCCCATTTATCTTTTTATTTCCCCACAACCCTGAACAGTGAACACTAGATACAAGCTGAAGGCGTCTAGTGCCAGCATCAGATTGGATTTACAGCTGAGATTTCCTGTCAGGTTTTAGGTAAGTGCTTCAAGTTCCTTAATCCAGGGAGAAGAGGGCCAGGTAGCACCTCTGGCCCAGTGCACTCCTGCAGTCTCCTTAAACAAGACTGCAGGAGCCAAAGGCCTCTTCATCTACAGAAGGCTGAAAGGCAGGGAAGGGGAAGGAAGCTATAGGAACCACCCCTTTTCCCCTCAGTGGGCTACAAGCTGGACTGCTTCCTTAAAGGGAGCTCTCAGGCTTGGCAGGCCAAGTGTGTCGTCTACACAGTGAAAGTGTGACACATGCGGGGCTGTAACAGGGAAAGGAGTGGTGGGCAGTAGGCAAGTGTGAGGAAAGCTTTTGTCTTAATTTATTGTTTGAAATGTATGTTTCAGGAGAAATAGTCACAAAGATAAAATGTGTAGTAAATCCTGAACTAAGAAGAGAAAGCATTTCTTGCTGGCCTATATATGGTCCATAACACTGTATCTAATAGTTAGCCAGGCAGTCAGCAAACCTGACCTAGTCCCTGATGACAGAGCAGAGAGTCTGCAGAGCAGTGCCAAGCCACAGTTCATCTTCATATTCACAGAACCAGCATAGTTCTGGGAAGCCAGCCTGGTACCACACAGGAGAGCAGGAGTAGACAGTGAGAGGCAAAGCCAAGGTGGGGAATGAGTACTGAAGGAAGACCCAGTGACTAGCTTTAGGAAATGTACAAGAAAGTCAACTGAGGAGAAGCCAGGGGATTTAGAGACTCTTGGTAGCCTGTAGGGGTTGCTGTGCTAGAGGGCAGGGCTCTCTGATTTGGATTGGTGGCTCCTCCACCATGAACAGATGCCCTTACAAAAGGACTCGAAGTGAATAGACTGTAATTAATAAAAAACTAAAAAACAAACAAACAAACAAAAAGACTTGAAGAGAGCGACACACTTTGCCCTTCTGTCCCCATTTGCCATAAGAGGTCACAGCCACAGTAAAGCATTTGGACTTGGAGATTAAGCCCTTTATAGACACCACATCTGTAGATACCTTGATCCTGGGCTTCTTGGCCTCCAGAACTGTGAACAGTACATTTCTGATATTTATGAGGTGTGTGAGCTGTGGTATTTTGTTTTAGCTGCAGGAATAGATTAGGATAGGGCTATGCGGGGAAGAGGGCTGGCTGTGGCTTTGAAAAGGAATCAGCAGACATGTTTAGAGATTCAGCTGAATGTAAACTGTGACATGACTGGCTGAATGAGCCACTGGGTATGTAGTGGTTCAGAGGGGGAAGACCCTATCAGGGGCTCTCTCGGCATTCTTGACAACTTTGTGTGGATAATTCTGTCATGGTGTTGACGTGTACATTCTGTCTGCATTCTTAGTCTCTACCCATTAATGACTACCAAAAAGCTCTCCCATACTCACCAAAATTCCCCCAAAGCTAAATAGCCCACACTGAAAGCCACTGATCTATATCGACTAACCTGGAAAAACCTCTAGACTGATGAAGACTAAAGTATATGGCAAACAAAATAAAGCAGTCAAACATCTTATACGAAACCAAGCATACGGGAGAAAAAAGTATCACACACATTTGCAGTTCCACATCATGTATTGTTTAAATGAGTAATTGAAGGACTCTGAAAGGGCAAATTAAACCTGTTAATAGCAGCACCCAGCTGGGGTTGGGGTCATGGTGAACCCTGGCTGTATCCGTAATGCTTGTTTCCAAAGAAAAAGAACAAATGATGGAAATGTACTTAAATTAGTCATTCAATGTAAACTGAGCAAAGTATTGTTCAGTGATACAAACTGAACACATTATAGTTATAGGAAGAAATTTTTAGGATGTGGGAGAACTTAGCACTGCTAAATCTAGTCAAGTTACAGTTCTGCGTGTGCATTGTGAGAAGGAGCTGAATCACTTCCAAAATGCTTCCACTTCCAAGCTCAAGATTTCAGTGAGCTTCACCAGTGGTAGCTTTCCTACCACAGTTAAACACTAGAGTTTCTCTTTCTGTTTTTATGCTACATGTTTCTTTAATTTGCAGCGCTTTGGTATGTGTTCAGTTTTCTGTAACTACAGAGCTGATGCCATTATGGAAACTGTCACTCTGCAGAGTTGGCAAGACCTGAGAATGAGAGCTGACTTTGAGTGTGTTTGGTCTGGCATCGCCTGGTACACTGCAGGAATGTATTTGTTTTTTCATTAATTTGTTGTCATTTTTCTCCATGATCTAGGGAACATTTATTTTCCCTAAAGCAAAAGGATCTGAAATGTCAGAGGTTTTTTTCTTGGTTCTGCTAGGGTAACGGGTTGTTGAGCACAGGAGATTTTTCTTATATGCTCTTTTGCTGTGGAAGGAGGCATTTTGTGACCTTTTGCCATTGTGCGGTGATAATGAATTTTCTGACAAACCTGGAAACTTTGGGTTTCTTTGCTAAAATAATAAGCTTTGAGGAATGACTTTAACCCAGACCTTTGTAAAATTAATCAAATACAGATTTTGGAAAAATTGATGAGTTTGGTCTTTACCAAGACATTCTAATTTATAACTGTCACTGAGGCAGTATACAGATCAAACAATTAACTCCAGCACCAAGTCCCTAAGCAGAGTTCCCACACTTACAGGGCGTGTGTGTGTGTGTGTGTGTGTGTGTGTGTCCCCAACCTGATCACAATATTGCTTTGTTTCCCTTCACACAAAAAAACTTTTAATTCTAAAAGAATAATAAAAATTACCTACAATTGTATGTCCCCACACTGAGGGCCCATTATAACACTTCTGTTTATACCTTAATTATTTTTTTTAATAGAACTGACAGTGAATGCAAAGCACTTTTGCTTTTTATTGGACAGAGTGTTTGCTGCTAATCTTTAAACACCAAGGAGAAAACACAGGAACAATAAATTCTCCCAGTTTCCCTCTGACTGAGGTTGAATAATGAGTCCTGCTTCTCACATTCCAGGAAATTGTTTTTATTTTCTAGAGGTATGGAGACAGGCTCTCTGGGCCCAGGGCACACAACGGCCTCTTGTGATAGCAACACAGCCACAAATCAATAGGTGTCTCAGATACTGCTCTGACAGCCAGACATACACAGAGGTGTCAAAGGATAGGCCAGAGTGACCAGTCAGTCCTTTTACAGAGGCAAAGGGTGGGGAGCAGCCTCCTGGGCACACAGAGGCTGTGCTTGCCTTTTCTATGCTCTTTCTAGGAGACAGTGAGAGCTCGCCTCCACTCACCTTCAGCACATCTACAATAACAGGAGTTGCTGTGGAGAAGTCAGATCCACAGACCAAGTGAGGTCTCAGGGAGAATCTGGGAAGAAACCTTTTTCAGGTAGATACATACTCAGCTTAACTGCCATTTATTGGGAGCCTAAGTTTTCTTTCTGAATGTTTGCATAATAGGATATTGTTTTGGTTAGGGTTTCTATTGCTGTGATAGAAAAACTATGATCAAAAAACAAGTTGGGGAAGAAAGGGTTTATTTGACTTACGTTTTCATACTGCTTGTCAGGACAGGCACTCAAAGAGGGCAGGAACCAGAGGCAGGAGCTAATGGAGAGGCCATGCTGGGGTGCTGCTTACTGGCTTGCTCAGCCTGCTTTCTTACAGAACCCAGACGACCAGCCCAGAGGTTGCACTACCCCATCAACCATTAATTAAGAAAATGCATTACAGCTGGATCTAGTGGAGCTATCATCTTAATTTAGGTTACCTCCTTTCAGATAACTCTAGTTTGTGTGTCAAGTTGACATAAGATCAACTAGCACCAACATCAAGAAAATAGGACAAGATCTCATATATCTGAGTCAAGCTTCAAAATTGTCCTCCCTGCTGACTTGAATTTTGTTTTGGCCAGACACACCCAGTTACACTAGTATGGAAAAACATTCTGGCATTTGGATAATCAGAAAGACAATGTACATTGCTATAGAACCAAATTAAACAAGAATTTTGGGGAAGGATTTATACCCCCCCCCCAAAATCAGTCATGAGGTATATGGTCTTGTGTGTGATGTCAGGGGTTGAATTTAGGAGTCCTGTACATGCTAGGCAAGTGTTCTACTATTGAGCTAGATTCTCAGCCAGTATTGAAATTGAAGTCTTATGTCTTAAATAGAATATTTACATAAATATGTTGAAATATAAGGCTTAGTCTTCAAATTGGGTGAAAATCATCTGGGTTATGGCTTTACTTACATTGTGGTCAGAGAACTAGCCACTCAGGTGGGGACTACTTAGATATTCATGAAAAATGTTGAATTTCAGGATGGAGAAATGGCTGAGAGGTTACGAGTGTGACCTACTTATTCTGAAGACCTGTACCCAAGTTCTGTTCCCAGCACCCACATCAGGTTGCTCATCCACACCTGTGAACCCAGCTTCATGGGGATCTGGTGTCTCTGGCCTTCTTATCTATGCATACTCCACCCCACTCCCATCACACACACAATCTTTAAACACAGAGAAATGCTGAATTCTGACTCAGTGTTAATCACTGAAGCAGGATATTTGCATGTACATTCTAGATGTTGGGAATGCAAGATTGTATATAATAACCTGACAGTCCCAGGCAAGTTCTAAGGAGCTGTAAGAGTGGTCAGTGCAGTTCACAGCTTGTTCTCTTCTTTCTGAACAACAGCCTAGTTTCTTAAATGACATTTGCACCGTCATCTTACAGAGCAGCTGCATCTGTTCACTAATGAAAGGCACCACACTGCAGATAATGTGTGTGAATTCCCTGAAATGGAACAACACAGTGCCAAGGTTATTATCCTTGCTTGGCTGAGACAGACCAGAAAGGGTATGGCTGGTGTGGATTGCTGAAGCACTGCACAGTAATTTAATACATTTTCATAGACACTACTAGAACTCTAAAGAGGGAATGTTCCTTCACTTGCTCACTTTTATTTCTAGAAACAGAGAAACTCATGGGCAATATAAATTCTCAGGAGTGTTCAAAAGTAGGTCTAAGAGCAGGAATACATTATGCATAGCAGTTAAGAGAATTTAAACTCAACCGTCATTGGTTTCTAATTCATCTCAATTACTAAAACTTGATGGAGTGGCACTGAGTTATCTGAGGGAAAGCAGACAGTGCATAGTGAAAGAGCTGATGTCATCCTTGGAGCTGTCAAGCCATCACAGTTGGGAAAAGTGATTTGTTTTAAAGGGAAAATGTACAATCACGAAAAGTACAATTCTTGGATTTACTTACATTCCCTCCCAAGAGCCTGGTGATTTATATGCATCTTTCTTTTCTCATATGGTGCTCACCGTCAATATTTTCATTTTAAAAGAATGTTCATTTATTTGAGCTCAAATGCAAGGCAAATGCTGCTCTTTATTATTTGTGGAAATATGTGGAAAAAAATCACCTCATAAATTTGAAGATATGGCTGACATTAGATTAAAGGAAAGAATCTAGATTCATTTTAATCTCCAACATTTTGAAACAGTTATTCACAGAAGTCAGTACTATATTCTAACGTGTCCAAAAGCAAATCAAATGTAGTCCTCAATTTCTAAAAATGAAATTTGTTTGCATGATAAATAATTCTTTATTTCAGTAAGAAGATTATAAAGGAAGGTGACACTTAAGCTGACTTTCCTCTTTTATTGTTCATTTTTCTTTTGAGTATGGTGCCAGGTTTGATAAGTACTGAGTTATTTTTAGAAGTTTTAATAAAACAATATAAAACCAAAGACGTGAGATGAATTTAAGTAGCTGAAGTAGTTTTGATTGCCAGTTTAAATTACTCTGAACTTGGACAAGTGTTAGTCTCAAGTAAAGACTTCTTCAGCTTACAATCAATAGAGTCAAACCCAAGCTTTCTTTTGTCTCACTTGACAAGCAATCATTAGCTCTTTCAACGAAGTACTTTTTATGTACATACTTTTTAAGTGTATGTTTGCGTGTCTCCATGTGGAATATGTGTGTATGAACACAGGTGCTCAAAGAGGCTGGAATTACAGGTGGTTGTGAGCTGCCATGTGGGTGCTGGGAACCTAACTAGGGTAAGAGCTGTATGCATTCTTTTTTTTTTTTTTTTTTTTTTTTGGAATTTTATTTTTTTCTTATCAGTTACATTTTATTAACTCTGTATCCCAGCCATGTCCCGATCCCTCATTCCCTCCCTCATCTCCACCGTGCCCCTTTCCAAGTCCACTGATAGGGGGGACCTCCTCCCAATTCATCTGATCCTGTTTTATCAGGTATCTTCAGGACTGGCTGCAAAGCTCTCCTCTGTGGCCTAACAGGACTGCTCCTCCCTTGGGGGGTGGGGAGGCCAAAGAGCCAGTCATTAAGTTCCTGTTAGAAATAGTCCTTGTTCCCCTCACTATGGGAAACCAATTGGTTACTGAGCTACCACAGGCTACATCTGAGCAGAGGTTCTAGGTTATATCCATACATGGTCCTTGGTTGAATGTCAGTCTCAGAAAAGACCCTGTGCCCAGATATATTTGGTCCTTGTGGAACTCCTATCCTTTCCCCATGAGACTAACTCCCCTTCTTTCTTATGATTCCCTGTACTCTGCCAAAGGTTTGGTCATGAGTCTTTGCTTTGAAAACACTGCTAGTTAGAGTCTTTCAAATGCGCTCAGTAGACTCCTGTCATACGTTCAATGCACATCCCATCTGTCTTTCTAAATGAGGATTGATCCTCTTACCCCATGTACGCTCTCTTGATTATCTTTTTTAGGTGTACAGATTTCATTAAGTTTATCATATCTTATAGGTCTATATAAGTGAGTATATACCGTGTTTGTCTTTCTCCTTCTGGGATATTTCACTCAGGATGATCATTTGCCTGCAAATTTCATGATTTCCTCCTTTTTGATTGCTGAGTAGTATTCCATTGTGTAAAAATACCACAATTTCTGTACCCATTTCTCCTTGATGGACATCTGGGTTGTTTCCAAGTTCTGGCTATTACAAATAAAGCTGCTATAAACATGGTTGAGCAAATATCCCTTTTGTGTACTTGAGCAAACTTTGGGTATATACCTAGCAGTGGTATAGCTGGGTCTTGAGGAAGCACTATTCCTAATTGTCTTAGAAAGCACCAGATAGATTTCCAGAGTGGTTGGACCAGTTTACATTCCCACCAGCAGTGGAGGAGGGTTCCCCTTTCTCCACATCCTCTCCAGCATGTGTTGTCCCTTGAGTTTTTCATCTTGGCCATTCTGATGGGTGTAAGGTGATATCTCAGGGTCGTTTTGATTTGCAGTTCCTTGATGGCTAATGAGGATGAGCATTTCTTTAAGTGTTTCTCTCCCATTCGATATTCCTCTGTCGAGAATTCTCTGTTTAGCTCTGTTCCCCATTTTTTAATTGGATTACTTGGTTTGCTGCTTTTCAGCTTCTTTAGTTCTTTGTATATACTCGATATTAGTCCTCTGTCAGATAAAGGGTTAGTGAAGATTCGTTCCCAATCTGTAGGCAGGCGTTTTGTTTTGATGACAGGGTCCTTTGCTTTACAGAAGCTTTTCAGTTTCATGAGGTCCCATTTATTGATTGTTGCTCTTAGAGCCTGCGCTGTTGGTGTTCTGTTCAGAAAGTTGTTTCCTGTGCCAATAAGTTCTAGGCTGTTCCCCACTTTTTCTTCTAACAGATTTAGAGTATCTGGTTTTATGTTGAGATCTTTGATCCACTTGGACTTTAGTTTTGTGCAGGGTGATAAATAGAGATCTATTTTCATTTTTCTGCATGTGGACATCCAGTTGGACCAGCACCATTTGTTGAAGATGCTGTCTTTTTTCCATTGAAAGGTTTTGGCTGCTTTGTCAAAAATCGAGTATTCATAGGTGTGTGGGTTTATTTCTGGGTCTTCTATGCGGTTCCATTGATCCTCCTTTCTGTTTTTATGTCAATACCATGCAGTTTTTATTACTATTGCTCTGTAGTACAGCTTGAGATCAGGGATGGATATACCTCCAGATGATCTGTTGTTGTACAGGATTGTTTTGGAGATTCTGGGTTTTTTGTTTATCCATATGAAGCTGAGAATCTTTTTTTCAAGGTCTGTAAAGAATTGAGTTGGTATTTTGATGGGAATTGCATTGAATCTGTAGATTGCTTTTGGCAGGATGGCCATTTTCACAATGTTAATCCTACCAATCCATGAGCACGGGAGATCTTTCCATCTTCTAAGATCTTCTTCAATTTCTTTCTTCAGAGACTTGAAGTTTTTCTCAAACACGTCTTTCACTTGCTTGGTTAGAGTCACCCCAAGGTACTTTATGTTATTAGTGGCTATTGTGAAGGGTGTTGTTTCCCTAATTTCTTTCTCGGCCCTTTTGTCTTTGGTATACAGGAGGGCTTCTGATTTTTTTGAGTTGATTTTGTATCCTGCCACTTTGCTGAAGGTGTTTATCAGCTGGAGGAGTTCTCTGGTTAAATTTTTGGGGTCGCTCATATATACTATCATATCATCTGCAAATAGTGACACTTTGACCTCTTCCTTTCCGATTTGTATCCCCTTGATCTCCTTTAGTTGTCTTATGGCTCTGGCTAGGACTTCAAGTACTATGTTGAAGAGGTAGGGAGAGAGTGGGCAGCCTTGTCTTGTCCCTGATTTCAGTGGGATTGATTTGAGTTTCTCTCCATTGAGTTTGATGTTGGCTATAGGCTTGCTGTATATTGCCTTTACTATGTTTAGATATGTGCCTTGTATTCCTGATCTCTCCAAGACTTTAAACATGAATGGGTGTTGGACTTTGTCAAATGCTTTTTCAGCATCTAAGGAGATGATCATGTGGTTTTTCTCCTTCAGTTTCTTTATGTGGTGGATTACATTGATGGATTTCTGTATGTTGAACCACCCTTGCATGCCTGGGATGAAGCCTACTTGGTCGTGGTGGATGATATCTTTGATGTGTTCTTGGATTTGGTTTGCAAGTATTTTATTGGGTATTTTTGCGTCAATGTTCATAAGAGAGATAGGTCTGAAGTTCTCTTTTTTTGTTGGGTCTTTGTGTGGTTTAGGTATCAGGGTGACTGTTGCTTCATAGAATGAGTTTGGTAATGTACCTTCTGTTTCTATTTTGTGGAATAGTTTGAGGAGAATTGGTGTGAGCACTTCTTTGAAGGTCTGGTAGAATTCTGCGCTGAAACCATCTGGCCCAGGGCTTTTTTTGGAGGGGAGACTGTGAATGACTGCTTCAATTTTTTGGGGGGGATATAGGGCTGTTCAGTCTTTCTACCTGATCTTGACTTAATGTTGGAAGATGGAATCTATCAAGAAAATTGTCCATTTCATTTAGGTTTTCAAATTTTGTGGCATATAGGCTTTTGTAGTATGACCTAATGATTGTTTGAATTTCCTCAGTGTCTGTAGTTATGTCACCCTTTTCATTTCTGATTTTGTTGATTTGGATAGATTCTCTCTGCTTTTTAGTTAGTTTGGCTAAGGGTTTGTCTATCTTGTTTATTTTCTCAAAGAACCAGCTTTTTGTTTCATTGATTCTTTGAATAGTTTTATTTGTTTCTAATTGATTGATTTCAGCCCTGAGTTTAATTATTTCCAGCCTTCTGCTCCTCTTGGGTGTATCTGCTTCTTTTTTTTTTCTAGGGTTTTCAGTTGGGCCATTAAGTTTTTTGTATGTGATGTTACAAATTTCTTCTTGCAGGCACTTAGTGCTATAAATTTTCCCCTGAGCACTGCTTTCAATGTGTCCCATAAATTTGGGTATGTTGTGCCTTCATTTTTATTGAATTCTAGGAAGTCTTTAATTTCTTTCTTTATTTCTTCCTTAACCCAGCTGTCATTGAGTAACAAGTTGTTCAGTTTCCATGTGCGTGTAGGCTGTTTGTTATTTCTGTTGTTGTTGAGGTCCAGCTTAAGTCCATGGTGGTCAGATAGAATACAAGGGATTATTTCAATCTTTTTGTATCTGTTGAGGCTTGCTTCATACCTACTATATGTTCTATTTTGGAGAAGGTTCCATGCGGTGCTGAAAAGAAGGTATACTCTTTTGAGTTTGGATGAAAAGATCTGTAGACGTCTATTAGGTCCATTTGATTTAGGGTCTCTGTAAGTGTTTTTATTTCCCTATTTGTTTTCTGTCTAGTTGATCTGTCCCTTGGTGAGAGTGGAGTGTTGAAGTCTCCCACTATTAGGGTTTTAGGATCAATGTGTGATTTAAGCTTTAATATTGTTTCATTTACGAATGTAGGTGCTCTTGTATTTGGGGCATAGATATTCAAAATTGTGATGTCCTCTTGGTGGATTTTTCCTTTGATGAGAATATAGTGGCCCTCCTTATCTTTTTTGATTAACTTGGGTTGAAAGTCTATTTTATTAGATATTAGGATGGCTACTCCCGCTTGTTTTCTGGTACCATTTGCTTGAAAGACATTTTCCCAGCCCTTCACTCTGAGGTAGTGTTTATCTTTGTTGCATAGGTGTGTTTCTTGGATGCAACAGAATGATGGATCCTGTTTCCGCAACCATTCTGTTAGTCTGTGTCTTTTAATTGGGGAGTTGAGTCCGTTGATGTTGATAGAAACTAGTGACCAACAATTGTTACTTACTTTAGATGTGGTGTTGGTGGTATCACTGAGTTTCATTGCTTGTATTCTTTTGGTTTTTTTGTTGTGTAGTTATCTATTTCCTCTGTTTCCTTAGATGTAGTTGTTTTCTTTGGTTTGGAGTTTCCCTTCTAGTAACTTCTGTAGAGCTGGGTTACTATGTAGATATTGTTTAAATTTGGTTTTGTCTTGGAATATTTTGAATTCTCGGTCTATGTTGATTGAAAGTTTTGCTGGGTACAGTAGTCTGGGTTGGAATCTGTGGTCCCTTAAGGACTGTATGATTTCTGTCCAGGCCCTTCTGGCTTTCATAGTTTCTGTTGAGAAACCTGGTGTGATTCTGATAGGTCTACCTTCATATGTTACTTGGCCTTTTTCCCTTGCTGCTTTTAGAATTTTTTCTTTGTTTTGTAGGTTCAGTGTTTTGACTATGATGTGACGTGAAAAATTTCTTTTCTGGTCTAGTGTACTTGGTGTTCTGTAGGCCTCTTGTATGTTTATGGCCATCTCCTTCTTTAAGTTGGGAAAGTTTTCTTCTATAATTTTCTTGAAAATATTTTCCGGACCTTTGAGCCTGATGTCTTCTTTATCTTCTACTCCTATTATTCTTAGGTTTTGTCTTTTCATGGTGTCCTTGATTTCTTGGATGTTTTGTGTTTGGAACTTTTCTGATTTTATTTTTTCTTTGAGAGACGTGTCAATTTCCACAAGTGTATCTTCGGCTCCTGAGATTCTCTCTTCCATCTCCTGTATTCTGTTGGTGATGCTTACCTTTGTAGTTCCTGATCTTTTCTCTATGTTCTCCAGCTCCTGGTTTTTCTCTATTTGTGTTTTCTTTATTGATTCCAATTCTGTTTTCATGTCTTGCACCATTTCCTTCATCTGTTTGAATGTGGACTCCTGCTTTTCAATGATAGCTTCTATTTTTTTGTCCGTTTCCTCTCTATGTATCACTAATTGTGCCTCTACTTCTTTGGGTATAATTGCCTGTATTTCTATGAGAGCTTTATTTATTTCTTCTTTATTTGCCTTCATTTGTGTGGACATTTCTTTGAGAGCTTTGTGCATTTCTTCTCTGTTTGCCTCAATTTTCATGGTCATTTCTCTGAGAGCACGATTTGTTTCCTCTTGGTTAGTCTCGATTTCTTTGGCTATTTCTCTGAGGGCTTTGTTCATCTTTATGGGCCTCTAATAGCTGGAGAAACATAGTTTTGAGGACAGTTTCTTGTATATCTAGTGAATTGAAGTGTCCATTGTTTTGGGGGGTGGCTGGTGAGGTCATTATGTCCTGATTTTTGTTCAGTGTTCTTACGTCTGCCTCTAGCCATCTGGTTATTTATAATCCTCCCTGTTTGTTCCTCGAGATTGTAGTTCGGGTTATGATCGTTTCTTTCTGTTTTCTGGACTGTTTTATCAGGAAGATGAGAGAGGTTCACTGGTTTGGGAGTGTGCGCTGTGGTTTCAGTTTTGCCTAAGTAAGAAATGTGACGAAGGCGCTATTCACGTGCGCTTTTAGCGGGCTCAGTGTCCATGCACGGATTCTCTGACTATTGCAGTGGCCTGCAAGCCACTATTACGCAGTTCTGACTGAGATCCAGGGATTGTTTGCCTGGATTACAGTGGTGGACGCGAAAGGCAGAGGCTTCAATGTTGGGGTCGCTATCCCAAGAATCCCTATGATGCCCACACTAGGGGTGTGGGTGGCAGGGATCTCGTCTGGTTGCTTCTGTGGAGAGGCCCTGGGTCTGGGGCAATTTCTCCCTAGAAGGCTCACTCACTCTCTTGCAGGACCAATTGGAATGCACAGGGTTTCCCCTTGCTCACTACTCTCTGTTTTGGTCCTGCTGTGGAAGTGCACGGGTAGGCTAACAGTCAGCTCTGTGACACTGTGGCCACAGGTCTCGGTGTCCACCTTTCCTGTGTGCTGCCTCTTTGTCCTTTCCCTCTGCCAGGATGGTTTATGTTGGCTGTTCCCTGGGTGGCGCGGGAAAGAGTTAGGTTGAGTGTACTCAATCCCAGATCCCGGGCCCAGATCTCTCTGCCAGAAGCAGCCTGGTGGTAGAATCTATGTTTGCTGATCCCTAGAGAGTACCAGGTAGGGTTGAGTGTCCTCAGATCTCTTCTTGGGTTTCTTTGGTAGGGGCCGCTGGGTGAGCTGGAGAGAGGGTGCTGTGTCTTTGACAGGCTGCCTCTCTGTCCTTCCCCTCTGACCTTCTCCTCTGCTAGGGCAAGCTTATGGAGGTGCTCTCAGGGGAGTGCCAGCAGCAGTTGGGGCTTCTCAGTTGGATTCTGAGCCCTGAGCTGGCATTTCTCTGCCAGGGGTCGGGGGGGGGGCGCCAGTGATAGAACTTGCTGCTAGACCTTATTGCGCTGGACCCAGGAGAATCTCAGGACGTGTAGAATGACCACAGTCCCAGATCCCGAGCTGTAGTTTGTTTGCTAGGAGCAGCCAGCAGCACTGGAGTTCCGGCACTGTGAAGCCGCTGTGCGCCTCTTTATCCTTCTGCTCCACTGCGGCAGGGTGATGGTGGCATTTGGGGGAGTGCCCAAAAGGACTGGGTTTTCTCAGCCCCGATCTCGGGTTGGGGTACAGACAATGTGGTCTGTGGCAGATTCTGCTGGACGCCTCCTGCCTCCTCCTCCGAAGAAGTAGGGATTTTGAGCTGGGCGCGCAGCTTCTCTCCGTGCGCAGCAGGAGCTCAGTTGTGATGGCGGCGGGTATCTGTGGTCGGAGAGACCTTCCAGGGAAAGACTGGGTGACCCGTGACCAGTGTGGCAACTTTGCTTCCCCGTGGGTTTTTTTTTTGCGACTGGGACTCTCAGTCTCAGGCACCCTTATGCCCACCGATCAGCCTGGGAAAGTGATCGGGACACGCAGGCTTGTGGCACCAGCCCGGAGACCCAAAGCCCACGTTAGCCGGGTTCTCTTCCGGGTTCTGGCTGGGCAGCCGAGAGTGGACCCGACTGATTCCCACGCCGTGGGAGCCTCCTCTCACCTGGGAAACACGATAGCTGTTGTTTCAGGGCCCAGAGTTCAGTCTCCTGGTTGCTGCACGGAGTGTGTTGTCCCGCTTCTCAGACACCCTGTATGCATTCTTAACCACTGAGCCATCTTTTTTTTTTTTTTTGCCTTTTTTTCATTTTTATTTATTTTTTATTAATTACACTTTATTCACTTTGTATCTCCCATAAGCCCCTCCCACCTCCCCTCCCGAACCCACCCTCCCTCCCCCTTCTTCACACATGCCCCTCCCCAAGTCCACTGATAGGGGAGGTCTTCCTCTCCTTCCTTCTGAGCTTAGTCTATCAGATCACATCAGGAGTGGCTGCATTGTCATCCTCTGTGGCCTGGTAAGGCTGCTCCCCCCTCAGAAGGAGGTGATCAAAGAGCAGGCCAATCAGATTATGTCAGAGGCAGTCCCTCTTCCCATTACTATGTAAGCACTGAGCCATCTTGCTAGTCTAAATCAATCTTTCTTTCTCTTACTCAGTATTTTTAAGATCTACAACTGCTTTTTGTTGTGCCACTACACTATCTAGATGCTTAGAAACACATGTGAGTATGAGAGATGAAAATGTCTGTCCTCAGGACATAGGTTTTAAACAGGAGAAGAAAACAATAAATAGTTTTTAAAACTATAATGAGCAACTGTGATATGTGTTCTAAAGAAAATGTAGGGCAGATATAGAACACAGGGGTGTGACATAGTTCCTACCACACAGAACTGACAACATTCAATAGTTTCTCCCCGTAATTTTGTTTCTAAGTAAGTTCCCTCTACTCTCCTTTTAAGTTTGTGTGCACCCTGTTTCAAACTGCTTCTGTGGAGCAGTAAGAAAAGGAGGCAGATAGCATGGGCATGTAAAACCCACTACATAGTAAAAAGAGAAGACTGCGTTGGCCCTTAAGAAATAAGTGAGAAAGCCATGTATACACCTCTAATCTCAGAACTCAGGAGGCAGAGGCAGATAGACCTCTGTAAGTTCATGACCGGCTGGGTTCCAGGCCAGCCAGAGTTACATAGTGAGACTTTGTCTCAAAAAACAAAACAAAAATTAGTGTGAGAAACACGATTTACTTTCATAACATTTCTAATTCAGAAATAAGTATAGGTTTCATGACAGAATGGGAACCCCCCAACAAATAGCCTCTTTTGTTAGCAGGGATCAAGAGTATTAGACTCACTTTTGGAACTCAAGAGTATCTTCATCAGAGCTGACGGAAAGATTATACATTCAATGTTTATCCTAGCAGACAGAAACACCAGGAGGGGTTGGGCAGTCAACTGCATGTCATGAACAATCCAGGCTAATATAGCTTTATAGAAAACTATAAAACTGACCCATCTAACACAGAAACTCAGAGACTATCTCTCACTAAAAAAGTCCACCACATCCACTTCTCACCCATGGCAACTGCTTATAATGATAGTTGAGATATGAAGTGTGCCTTCATAGTCTCAAGCACTGAGGGATAGTTGCCAGCTGGTCTGATGGCCAAGGGAGTGACAATTCTCAGAGTGCCAACCTGATCAGTGAATTCATCATGTGTGGGAAGAAAGGCCAAATGAAGGAAGTAGGTGGTAGGGTGAATCCTTGGGGCTATAATTTTGCCCTCACCTCCCCCCCAGACACCCCACCTTGTTTCCTGTCTGCAGTGAGGAAATGGAGAAAAGCCTGTCTGCCACATGCTTCTACCTTCATAAGGGTCTGCCTGAGTATACAGGGAACCATGAAACGGAGCCGTTGTGATCTAAAATCTATTTCTCTCTTCAAGTTGTTCATGGCAAACCTCTGTCACAGTGACAAAAAACCCGACTGGTGAACCAGTCCTCCAGATTTTTCTAATAGTATACAGAGATAAGTTATCCATACTATTTTTAAGTAGAAACCAATCAGTTGTACTCACTGCTTAGATAATGACAGCATGAAGCATACAAAAGTGGGCCAAATATGAAAACACTCCTAACTGAAAGAAGACGAACACGAATAGCACAATTGAGAGCTATTCATGAAAGAGGCGCACACACAGACAGACAGCATTTGTCTTCCCCGAACACTTGGCTGGCTGGGCCCTTGCTGTGATCCCCAGTATGGTTTCAAATGCTCAATGGTCCAGGGTCCAGCCTCAGCTTCCTCTATGAGGACAGGAGTGTGCCACAACTTCTGGCTTATTTGCAAGTTTTAAAACACATTATAAAAGAACTCACAGGTCTGACAAGAAATAAAAAAAATACAATGATAATAAAAATGCTGATGATCAAATTATAAAATACATTAATACCCTTCTGATAGTAGTTATCCTAAACAGGACAGGCTCATTGTGGTTCTGATTTACAGTTTCCTCGGGATTAGAGATGGTCATTTGTTTATCTTCAAGGAGCAATTTCTTTCTTTCTTTTCTTTCTTTCTTTCTTTCTTTCTTTCTTTCTTTCTTTCTTTCCTTTCTTTCTTTCTTTCTTTCTCCCCCCTCCCTCCCTCCCTCCCTCCCTCCCTCCCTCCCTCCCTCCCTCCTTCCTTCCTTCCTTCCTTCCTTCCTTCCTTCCTTCCTTCTTTTCTCTTTTTTTTCAAGACAGCATTTCTCTGTGTAGCTCTGGCTGTCCTGGACTCGCTTTGTAGACTAGGCTGGCCTTGAATTCACAGAGATCCGTCTGCCTCTGCCTCTGCCTCCTGAGTGCTGGGATTATTGGTGTATGTCACAGCGCCTATCAAGGAACATTTCTATTCATGATCTCCCCCATACTTTTAGAAACATAGGCTAGGTTCTTGCTATGGAGAGTAGATATTCCTGTGAGTTTTGGAGAGTGACTTCATTCCAGACACTTGCGCAGTAAATAAATATCCGTAACGTTTTCAGTGTTTTATATCCAGTTGGAGCTGTATGATACAAATCAGGGAGACAGTCCTGAAGTCTGGGGTGTAGGGGCAGCTGTCTGCCAGGTCAACAGGACACCTGAACAGTGTTTTCATCTCTCCTTCAATCTGGCCAGGCTCCACAGGTTCTCTACTGCCAGGAGAGCGTCCCACCCTCTGCAGCTCCGAGCCTTCCTCTAGCTTTCTGTGGCTCTGGGGCCCCAGGTAGGATGGCAAGACTGAGCCTACCCGGGGGAAGCAACAGTTTCCAGGCCTCTTCCAGAAATGTGAGCATCTCCTCAAGCTCTCCTCTTTCACCTCTACTGTTTCTCCTTGAACATGTGCCCCTTCAGTGAGGCTTCAGACTGAAGGAGCACAAGCAGACCCCACGCCTGGAGCTCCTGCATGCTGTAGAACCTGAGCCCATAGTCTCTGGCTCAGTTCTCCAGCACCGTTCTGGTTGTTCTGCACTGTCCACATCTCCTGCTCTGCTTGCTACTCCTGGGCCTGGAGGTTATAGATGGCTCCATTGTGGAGTATGTTTTGGGGGTCAGGCAGTGGGCACATTTGGTACAGAAGTGGAAAACAGATGAGTCCAAGAAGACCTTGTTTCCAGCTTCTCTTGGCTAGTGTGGAACCTTTTTCGTACAGATATGCAATGCACATATCTTGTGCTCAAACACACCTTGGACAGCTCGTCTTTGGGTCATTTGCAACTTTCTGTTGTGTTGAGCAGCAAAAGGCAGCTTAGTCTTAGTTGCCACCCAGCACCTTTGGGAGTAGCTTAGCCCATCAAAGATGCTACCTCCTGGGGTGCTGTACTGGGAAGGAGATGGGCTGTAGAGGCGCCAGAGGAGTAGCAAACACTTAATTGTGAGACAGCTGCTCCTTGCACCTTAGCAGTGGCCATACTCATCCTATGTGGTGTGTACCTTATCTTTGTCATGTGGCCATTTTCCCATGCCTGCTGTGGAGCCAGCCCAATGGAATAGTGCAGGCCAAGGGGATGGTTATCCAGAGCAGGGTCCACAGATCAAAAACTAGTGTCATGCTCTGGGAGTAATGGCTGGGTATCAACCCTAATACTCAGTGAGACAGTCTCAACACATCACTTCCTCTGTGGTTGTAGGCACACCCCTGGCTTTCTCTGAGTCCTGGTATTTTCCTTTGCAAAGGAACGGAACTGATAATGTGTTCTGCAGTTGGTGCTGTGGGTTGGAGCATAGCTTGGAGCGAGCTTCTGCTTCTCCTGATTGGAGGAGGCCCATCTAGGATGTTCTCCCTGTTGAGGAACTGAAGAACTTCAGCTTTTTATCTCTGTATTTACAGAGCACTTAAATCAGTGTTTGATTGGCTCACTAGCAAAGGGGTGCCTGGCTTCAATTAGTACAGGGATCTGAACGGATGTCAGACCCCACGGCAGCAGCTGTGGGACAAGTTTGTCTACCTCTGGTGATACAGACCATGATTTCTACATCACTGAGTTTTCAGTCAAAGGGGAAGTGCTAAAACAGCTGCTTCTTTACTCACTGTGCGCTCAGTGGATTTCAATCTGCAACTGAAGTAATTCAGTCATTAGGGTTTTCTTCATGAATGACAACAACAGTACCCTCAGAGTAATCTTGCTTATTCTGTCCTTGGTCTTCAAGGATTACTAGATAGGTGAAATTATCCCAGGGGAACGGACCTGTCAGTCTGGGCTGAGGGGTATGTGTGTGTTTGGGTGGGGTGGACACTTCCAACACTCACTTCCTCCCCAGGTTTGTCTACACTTATGCCTATAGAAGATCACTACCCTGGCAGATGGCCTCTCTGCTTGGCACTGAACACTCAAGTCAACTCCATTCCCAGACAAGCAGGTGCCCTAGTGAGTTTCTATGAAACGTCTTCACAAGGAAGTTATATTGTAGAAAAAGACTACAATCCTTGTGAATTTGCCTTAATTTAGTCATTGCACAAAAACTGAACATAAAGTGACATGCATGTTTGTGGGTATGGGTGATTGTACAGAGGTTAGTGTATGTATGGAAAAGGGGAAAAGCTATTTAGAGAATGAGAAGAACCTCTTGCAAATCATATACGTGGTAAACAGTTAACAGTTAAAGGAACTCCAAAAACTATAGAGTTAGAAACCATTATCAGGGGCTGGAGAGATGGTTCAGTGGTTAAGAGTATAGGCTGCTTTTCTAGAGGACCGAAATTCAATCCCCAGCATGCACATGGCAGCTCACAACCATCTGTAACTCCAGTTCCAGGGGACCCAACACCCTTACACAGATATACACACAGGCAAAATACGAATTCACATTAAAAATTGAAGTTCACTTTATACTTCTCAAAGGAAAATTCTACCAAGAAGTATTTCAATTCTGAATATCTATGACCCAAATAAAAAGGTACCCACATTTGTAAAAGAAACATTAATAAAACTTAACCACACAAAGATCACCACACATTAACAGTGGGAAATTTCAATACCCACTCTCAACAAAGGACAGGTCAATGAAACAAACTAAATAAAGAAACAATAACATTAACAAATGACATGAATCAAATGGACCTAACAGGCATCTACAGAACTTTTCACCAAAACACAAAAGAATTTACCTTCTCAGCACCTCAAAGAACCTTCTCCAAAATAGACCGTATGGTTGGTCAAAAAGCAAGCCTCAACAGATACAAGAAGATTCAAATAATCCCTTGTATACTATCAGACCATCATGGACTAAAGCTGGACCTCAACAGCAACAGAAATAGCAAAAAGCTTACACATGCATGGAAACTGAACAACTCGCTACTCAAAGACAGCTGGGTCAGAGAAGAAATAAAGAAAGAAATTAAAGCCTTCCTAGAATTCAATGAAAATGAAGGCACAACATACCCAAACTTACAGGACACAATGAAAGCAGTGCTAAGAGGAACGTTCATAGCACTAAGTGCCTTCATAAAGAAATTCAAAACATCTCATATAAGCAACTTAATGGATCACCTGAGAGCCCTAGAAAGAAAAGAAGCAGACATGCCCAAGAAGAGTGGACAGCCAGAAATAATCAAACTCAGGGCTGAAATCAATAAATTAGAAACAAAGAGAACAATTGAAGGAATCAATGAAACCAAGAGATCATTATTTGAGAAAATAAACAAGAGACACAAACCCTTAGCCAAACTAACTAAAAGGCAGAGAAAAACTATCCAAATCAAGAATATCAGAAATGAAAAGGGAGACATAACAAAAGACAGGAGGAAATCCAAACAATCATTAGATCTTACTTCAAAAGCCTATAAACAACAATATTTGAAAATTTAAATGAAATGGACAATTTTCTTGATTGATTCCACTTACCAAAGCTGAATCAAGATCAGATAAATAAATTAAATAGTCCCATATCCCCTAAAGAAATAGAAGCAGTTATCAAAAGTCTCCCATCCAAAAAAAAAGCCCACGGCCAGATGGTTTCAGCACAGAATTCTACCAGACCTTCAAGTAAGAGTTAACACCAATACTCTCCAAACGATTCCACAAAATAGAAACAGAAGGAACATTCTATGATGTCACAGTCACCTTGATACCTAAACCTCACAAAGACCCAACAAAGAAAAATAATTTCATATCAATCTCCCTTATGAACATTGATGTAAAAATACTCAACAAAATACTTGCAAATCAAACCCAAGAACACATCAAAGATATCATCGACTATGATTGTGTAGGCTTCATCCCAGGTATGCAGGGGTGGTTCAATATATGGAAATCCATCAATGTGATCCACCATATTAACAAACTGAAAGAAAAAAAAAAACCATGATAATCTCCTTAGATGCTGAAAAAGCATTTGTTAAAATCCAACATTCATTTATGTTTAAAATCCTGGAGAGATCAGAGGTACAAGGCACTTACCTAAACATAGTAAAGGCAATATACAGTAAGCCTATAGCCAACATCCATCTAAATGGAGAGAAACTTAGATCAATTCCACTGAAATCAGGTATAAGGCAAGGCTGCCCACTCTCTTCATATCTCTTCAACATAGTCCTTGCTAGAGCAGTAAGACAATTAAAGGAGATCAAGGGGATTCAAATCAGAAAAGAAGTCAAAGTATCGCTATTTGCAGATGATATGATAGTATATATCAATGATACCAAAAATTCTATCAGGGAACTCCTACAGCTGATAAATACCTTCAGCAAAGGTACAAAATTAATTAAAAAAATTAGTAGCCCTTCTGTATACAAAAGACAAATGGGCTGAGAAAGAAATTAGGGAAACAACACCCTTCACAATAGCCACAAAACCCATAAAGTATCTTGGTGTAAGTAAGCATGTGAAAGACTTGTATGAAAAAAATTCAAGTCTTGGAAGAAAGAAATAGAATAAGATATCAGAAGATGGAAAGATCTCCCATGCTCATGGCTTGGTAGGATTAACATAGAAAAAATGACCATCTTACCAAAAGCAATCTACAGATTCAATGAAACTTCCACTAAATTACCAACACAATTCTTTATAGACCCTGAAAGAAAAATTCTCAACTTAAAATGGAAAAAAAACAACAACCCCAAAATAGTTAAAAACAATCTTCTACAACAAAAGATCTTCTGGAGGTATCTCCATCCCTAATCTCAAACTGTACTATAAAGCAACAGTAATAAAAACTGCATGGTACTGGCATAGAAACAGACTGGTGGATCAATGAAATTAAATTGAAAACCAAAAAATAAATCCACACACCTGATTTTTGACAAAGATGTCAAACCATACAAAGGAAAAAAAGATAGCATCTTCAACAAATGGTGCTGGACAAACTGGATGTCCACATGTAGAAAAATGCAAATAGAACCACATCTATCACAAAATTAAAGTCCAAGCGGATCAAAGATCTCAACATAAAACCAGACACACTAAGTCTGTTGGAAGAAAAAGTGGGGAAGAGGCTGGAACTCATTGGCACAGGAGACAACTTCCTGAACAGAACACCAACAGCTCAGGCTCTAAGATCAACGAACGATTAATAAATGGGACCTCGTGAAACTGAAAATCTTTAAAGCAAAGAACACTGTCAACAGAACAAAATAACAGCCTACACTGGGAAAAGATCTTCACCAACCCTACATCCGATAGAGGGCTAATATCTAGAATATATAAAGAACTCAAGAAATTAGACACCAACAAACCAAATAATCCAATTATAAAATGGGGTACAGAGCTAAACAGAGAATTCTTAACAGACGAATATCGAATGGTGGAGAAACATTTAAAGAAATGTTCAATATGCTTAGTCATCAGGGCAATGCAAATTAAAACAACTCTGAGATTCTATCTTACATCCATCAGAAAGGCTAAGATCAAAAACTCAAGTGATAACACACACTGGAGAGGATGTGAAGAAAGGGGAACCCTCCTTCATTGCTGCTGGGGGTGCAAACTTGTACAACCAGTTTGGAAATCTCTGGTACTTTCTCAAAAAATTGGGAATAACACTACCTCAAGATCCAGCTATGCCACTCCTGAGTATATACCCCTCAAATACCCCACCATTCAATAAGGACATTTGCTCAACTATGTTCATAGCAGCTTTATTCATTATAGCCAGAATCTGGAAACAACCTAGATGTTTGTGTTGGTTTGGAATGGATACAGAAATTGTGGCACATTTACACAATGGAATACTACTCAGATATCAAAAACAAGGAAATCATGAAATTTGCAGGCAAATGGATAGAACTAGCAAAGATCATCCTGAGTGAGGTAAGCCAGAAACAGAAAGACAGGCATTGGTGGATATTAGCCATATAATATAGGATAACCATACTAAAATCTACAGACCTAAAGAAGCTAAACAACAAGGAGTTGTAGGGAGGATGCTTAAATCTCATTCAGAATGGTAAACAGAATAGATACCAGAAGTGGTGGAAGAGAGGAAACAGGATGGGAGCCTATTATAGATGGTCCTCTGAAAAGCTCCACCCAACAGGGGAGTGAAGCAGATGCTGAGATTCACAGCCAAACTTTGGGCAGAGTACAGGGAGTCTTATGGAAGAACCGGGGAGCGGTAGAAGGACATGGAGGGGACAGGAGCCCCACAAGGAGACCAGCAAAGATAAAAAATCTGAGTCCAGGTGGTCCTGCAGAGACTGATGCACCAACCAAGGATAATGCATGGACAGGACCTAGGCCCCCTGATGAGATGTAGCAGACTGGCTGCTCAGTCCCCAGGTGGGTCCTCTGAGTAAGGGGAGCAGGGGCTGCCTCTGTCATGAACTCAGCTGCCTGCTCTTTGATCACTTGCAGCCTTACCAGGCCACAGAGGAAGAGGATCCAGGCAGTCCTGATGAAACTTGATAAGCTATGGGTAGATGGCAGGGGAGAACTCCCCCTTTCAGTGGACTAGGGGATGAGAATGAGGGAAAGAGGGAGGGAGAGTGGGACTTGGGAGAGTTGAGGGAGAGGGCTTCAGTTGGGATATATAATGAACAAACTGTTTTAAAAATTAAAATTAAAAAAAAGAAAAAATTAATTTCAAATTTATGACCTGAATCCTGTAAGAATGTGTTTATATGTGTCTATTAATAAAATCAAGAGAAACAGAGAACTATAAAAAACACACTTTCAAGAACATTGTCTAGTAGGATGGCTGGAGAGTGTTCTAATAATGTGATTTTAATGGCTACCTTTGAACTTTTCTCTTTCAACCCTCCCATTTTCACACATTACTTGTAAGTGCAACCAGGTAGGTCCCACTGCCTGCTGAACCAAGTTGCTGGCACAACCCTTCTGTACATGCTTTCTTTCTGCCCCGGAGCAGGCTTGGGTATCAGACTTACTGTGGTGATCCTTTCTCCCCCAACAACTTCCCCAGGTGACAAGCAGGCTATTCCTCACTGCACAGCCTTCGGGAGCTGGCCTTCCCTCATCCACAGCAACCCAGTCAGACTTTGTGGAAACAAACTGGCGATTAATCACATATAGCTCATAATATCTCTACTGCTGTTGCCTTCATCTGTTATTTGAATTTATTTAAGCTTGTTGTATGTTCTTATTTCCTCCAGCTAGCTTCTAGGCTACTCCATGTTTTTCATGAATCCAGGGAAACACAGTAAGCATTTCTTGTAGGTGGAATAATATCTTCCATCCCCAGGCACCAAAGAGTACTTTCTCCTGATTTTCCCAGTGTCTGTGAATGTATTTGGCTGCAGAGCCAAGGGGAATTCAAGGTGTAGATGAAATAGACTGCTGAGCAACTAACCCCCAAATAGGGAGGCAAGCTGGCTCTCAGGTGGGCCTCATGTCACCCTGAAGATCACAACAGGGGGCACACGACAGAGGAGGTGCTGTGAGGAGAGCAGGGTTGGAGGCAGGTGTACATGAGAACTCAGTCCTCAGAGACAGATTAGCAGGACACGCTGGACCATGGGGCAGAGGTTTTTAAATTCTGTTCAACCACTGTTTCTGTCAATAAAGAGTCACTGCAAGTGTCTTGTCTGATGTTTCTTTTCCTGTTCTCTTCTCTGTGTTTGGACGCAATGTGCACAGTCAGTGTTCTGACCGCCAGGCCAGCCTCATGCTCCTGCTATGCCTTCCCCATCACGATGGGCTGCTACCCCTCTAAAACTGCAAGCCAGCATAAACCCTGATTTCTCTAACTTGCTTTTCAACATGGTGCTTTATCTCACAGAAAAATTTAAAACCATGGTTTAAATGTCTTGATATGCCAGAATTAAAGAAAAGCAATCAAAGTAATGAGTTGGGAGTGAGAGTCTGCCACTGTTGTAACTCAGAGGTGGGGGCAGCTGGTTTGAGTGTGTCCTCAAGGGTTCACATACTGAAAGCTTGACTCTCAGTAAGGTGAGATTGTGGGTGATGCAACCATTAAGAGATGTGCAGGTAAAAAAAAATAAAATAAAGTTAAAAAAAAAAGAAATGTGCAGGGATAAAGATGGAGCAGAGATTGAAGGAATGTGCAACCAATAACTGGCCCAACCTGCGACCAACCCCAAAGGAAAAAGCCAACCCCTAACACTATTAATGACGCTCTGTTATGCTTGCAGACAGAAGCTTAGCATGTTCTCTGAGAGGCTCCACATAGCAGCGGATTGAAACAGATGCTGAGACCCACAGCTAAACATTAGGTAGAGCTTGGGCAGTCTTGCAAAGGAGTGGGGGTGGGGCAGGGTGGGGAGAAGATAGGAGGTCCTGAAGAAGACAAGAACTTCTCAAGAAAAGCAACAGACTTACCTAACCTGGGTCCATAGGGGCTTACACAGACTGAAGCACCAGCCAAAGAACATGGATGGACTAGACCGAGGCCCACAACAAACATGTAACTGATGGGCAGGTTAGTCCTCATGTGGGTCCCCTAGCAAGTAGAGCAGGGGTCATATCGCACATGAACTCTGTTGTCTGCTTTTGGATAACTTTCCCCTAGCTAGGCTGTGTTGTCTGGCCTCAGTAGAAGAGCATGTGCTTAGTCCTAGAGTGATTTGATGTATGGAGGTGTGTTTGTGAGAGGGGGTCCTCTCCCCTTTTCTGAGGAGAAGGGGAGGGGAGAAAGGGGCAAGAGTGGGAGGGTGGGAACAAGAGGAGGAGAGGCCTGTGATCAGGATGTAAAATGAATACATGTAATAAAATTTTTAAAAGAGGTGGGGCTTAGTGCAATGTCAGTCAGCCATGGCAGGTCAGTGCTGCCCTCGTTAGGGACTGATGTCCTTCATGACTGTCAGTAAAATCACAGTTGGCCCTTCCCTCCTTGCTCTGGCTTCTAGGATCACCACCTGGTATCCCTAGATACACCCACTACGTTACACAGCAAATGGTGATCTCGACAGAGCTAAACAGTTGTCAGTGTCATGTTTAAATCTTCACAGCTATAAGAGTACATCCTTTATCCACAAATTACCCAGCCATCCCCACTACCCAAAACACCCAGGTATTCTTCAGTAGAAATGGAATGCAATGGGGTTAAAGAAGAGTAATCCCATAGTATTGTTCAGAAGGGAGTTTGGTGAGGCAGCTGGCCCTTGGTCAAATGGCCTAACTCCCAGACACAGGGCCAGCCAAGACCCTTCCATCAGCCCCTGTTCTGATGCCAATTACCCTGATTTCTCTAAACATAAAAACGGGGCCATGGGATTTGCTAGTGTTGTGCAGCCAAGATCCATGGTGAGGATTAATTAGCATTTTTAAAGTGCTGTGGTTTTGGTTTGGTTTTTGTGTTTTCTCAGGAGGAAAGCCAGGTCATGATGGAGAGTTAGCCGGAAAGGTTTGAAGGACACCACTTGAGATGTGCTGTCTGGGGTGGGTGAGGCAGGATGTGTGGTTATGGGGCTAATCAGGGCATCAAGAAAGCCACACTTCCAAACCAATGGTGGGGCTCCCCCAGAGTCGGGGAGGAGGCCTGGAAACCTCTGAAAAGTCAAACAGAGAAAATAACACGTGCCTGGGCTCTGAGGCAGGATGCTCTGAAGTTGAAATGTCCCCCACAGGCTCTTATGTAAATGCTTGTCCCAGCCATAGCAGCTCCTCAATCTGTCCCCCTGTCTCTTTCCTGATGGACACCTGTCCAAAATACACCCTTCCTCCCTTGAATTGTTTCCATCAGATAATACAGTTACGGTGACACAAAAATAACTGAAACTGGCATCAGTTTCCATGTTGCCACGACAGAAACAAGTTGAGGTTTACTTCCGCTCACAGGTTGGTCCACAAGCAACTGGTGTGCATGTGTATGTGTGTGTGTGGGGGCAAGGCATGTGCATTCTGAAGTTCTAATGATCACATCTGACATCCAAGCTGTGGTCTCAGCCTGACAGGACCATCACCCCAGAACAGCCAAGAAGGATCTGGCAACTACAAAACTGAGGTCACTGAAGTGGTCCCTCCATGATCTGAACGGTGCTGGGAAACATGGAGCCTGGCACTGGAGACCCTCGGATCCATGCAAGCTAAATTCACACCCAGCATCACAGCTGCTTCCCCGATGTTCAGTCACCTCCAGGCTTCACATGATTCATTCTGAACAGTGTCACCTTTCCCCAAGTCCCTACAGGTCACTTCTACTGCCCACTCCTGGGGAAAGACACTCATTCTAGGTTACTCCCCTAGACAGAAACGGTATGAAGGCTTTACACATGGTCTACCCTCCACATGAATGTCCTTGGGTTAGTCCGAGTGGAGGAGGAGAAAGAAGGAGTGCCAGTCACTCACTTCTCTCTTCTCCTCGTTGAACACCCCTGTCTGGAAGCTGTATGTGAGTGAGGGGCTGAAGTTCCAGTGAGACACTAGTCCCTTCTATGGACAGCTTTGGAATCAGATCTCTAGCTGGTGGAAATAATATTATACATATTACCCAACTTAAACGCACCTTTAAAATAATGAATGAGAACACTATGTTAAGCAGGCAGGGATTAGTAACCTTGGAGGCCATTGAGGATAGACCCCTTCCTCATGGTTGGCTTTGGACCCTGTCTGCTAATACTAGAAAGGAAAACATTACAACTGCCTTTCCTTAGGCATTCCAGTCAAAAGAATGGACAACCTCAAGCCCTGAGTAGACACATAACATTCTGATCTCCTCCAAAGATTAGAACATTATGTATTATGTTATCTCTTCCCTTAAGAGATAATCCAGCCATGTCAATCACGTGGCCAGCATAAACTCCCCAGGAAAGCTAATTCACCTAATAACACTCTAAGGAGATTGGAGGAATAATTATCCCCTTAACGAGATAACGTACTTACTGTCAGTGCTTCCCTGGAGCTCCTGCCCTGACGCAGTTGCTTGCATATCATCACTACTAAGTTTGGCTGCTTTTTGAGTTCTAAATTAAATTTTTTTTCCTTTTTCCCCATGCCTTTTTTCTAAAGTCCAGGTATGCTTTCCCTGTCTAAGCATACTTTCTTTGTCTAAGTATGCTTTTCCTGTCTAAATAAGCTTTCCCTGCAGTTTTGCTTTCTTACTTATTCTCTGGAGCCCTGTACTCCACTCTCCTGTCATGCAGCTTCTAGCCAACCCCCACTTACAAACATGTCAGCTCTCATGGACCCTAACTCCAAGGGCATGACTCTCCTTCTTCCTTTTTCTCACCTACTTCCATTCAGTGGCTGCCAACATTTACACCTAGAATGTTCTGTTGTTTTTCTTTCAAATTCTAGAAAGTGGCCCCTGAGCTTCCTTCAGAGTCTGTTTTTATTAATGAGCCTGAGGAGGGAAGCCCAGTTTCCCTGTAACAGAAGGACCCTGGTTGTTTCCTCCACTCTGAAGAGGGGGTAGGAAAGAGTAACTGATAAATTCAGGGGCTTCTGAGGGAATTTGGGGGTACGCAGAAGGCAGGGCTCTGTGGGAAACATCTAGAGCCCACTCATACTCTTCATGATGTGAGGAGACACTGGTAACAGAAGAGAAAATGATTGGGACAGGGCTCAGAGAGGTGACTAGGAGGCAGCAAAAGCAAAACCACCTGCTAACCCAACCTAGTATGTTGTTTTTAATGCTTCTAAGCATTTCATTTCTGTCCATTCATTCGTGACTGTGCCTGTGGCAGCATTACTGCTTATTAACTGGTATGCTCTAACAGGGTGCTCCTTAACTATTCTCCCCTAAGTTTGGAAGCACTTGAGATAAAGCCAACTGTGGTTCTAAGTTAATATTTTCTTATAACTGGATTGAGTTTTTCCCTACAAACAACTCCATAGAAAAGAAACTAGGTTTGTATCTCCATGGTAAAGAGCAGCAGGCCCCAATGACAGCTTTTTTTTTTCCTTTTCTTTTTTTCTGATTTTGCCTCATAGCAGCCTGAAGTGCCTCAGACTTAGCAGAAAAATCTGCAGTATCTCTCTGTGTGAGAAAGAGGCAGGCAGGATACTCCCTGTAAACAGACAACAGGACTTGTTGAACCAACTCACATGAATCAACAGGTTCTATGTTGTTGCAAAGTCCCAAGCTGGTAGGGAAGGCCAACATCATGTGGGTTTCTTTACAGGAGGCAGGAAGAACAATAGAGGCCAAAAAGTGTCCCTGAATTAATGACTGTCTTGATGGAGATTGGCACTTCTGTCAAATAATACCCTGGAAACGTCGTTACAACTGAGGGGTAGCGTTCTCTGTCCTGATTTCAACACTCCTACTCACCTGCATGCTGCAGGAACCTCTTGCCTGTGTTGTTATTTTGCTGGGACTATTTTAGGGAGGATAGCCAAAAGTGATGGCAGGTCACCTGCTGCAAATAGGGCTGTGATGGCCACATAAGAATCTGAATATGGTGGTGCTTCCCTATAATCTCAGCATTCCCAGCACTCAGGAGGCAGAGGCAGGTGGATCTCTGTGAGTTCATGGTCAGCCTAGTTTACAAAGTGAGTCCAGGACAGCCAAGGCTTCACAGAAAACCCTGTCTTGACAAACAAAAAATAAATGAAGGAAGGAAGGAAGAAAATAGAGCTCTAGGTTGTCGCTTGTAATGCCAAACTAAGACAGCATGTTCTGGACATTCTGGAGCAGGGTTATATGCAAAGTTTTAAAATCTACTCCTGCATTCTCACTCTCTACAGACACCCCAGGAGATTTCGGTATTTCTGGAATAGGCCAGGTGTCATAGGTGTGCAAGGGAAGTTTAGAATCATTGTAGCCTCACAGAAACTAGTCAGAGCCCCTGTGCAGCTGATCAACTTATCCTCTACCACCTTCCAGAAAGTTCTCCTAGTCCAAAAGATATAAGCCACACACATAATTTAAATGTTTCCATCAGTCACACTTTAAAAAAGGAAACAGATGAAGTAATAATAATATATTCAACTTAACATATACAAAGTACTGTCATGTCTACATGTAAGGATTATACATGAACCTAGTCTTCAAAATCAGATATGTATTTTTATACTTAGCTCTGACATCTCAGCCCACAATTAGCTACATTTGAAGTGCTCAGCAGCCACACATAGCTAGTGGCTATCTCAGTGGACGGCACAAGTCTAGACTCTTCTGGCTGCCCCTTGTGTCTAACCTACTCTTGCTTCTAGCGTTAGTATAAGTGTACTCCAAAAGAAGAGGCATCTCTTGTCTGTTATCAGGGCACTTTCCTTTTCTGGGTTTAGTGCATCCACTTGGGTTTGGTGATTGTAGTATTTAGCTTTTAAAAATTAGCATACCGAGTATTGGGTTTCATCCAGAATTTTCAAACATAATTTGTTTTTGTGTCCATCCTTCTATTTCCCCACCACCTGATACCCACTCTCTTTTCCCTTCATTGGTCTTTCCAGTTTCATGACCTATACCCACACTCACATATATTCGTATATTAAAACACTAAAAGCTAGGATCTGCATGTGAAAAAAGAGCATGTCATCATATGACTCCAGGTTACATTGCCTAATATAATAATTTCCAGATTTACCCATTTTCCTGGAAATTTCATAGTTTTAATTGCATCTAATCTCTTCTCCAGCTGTCCACTCTGTGATCAATAATGATTAGTGAGTTTTTATCAAGTGCTAGGCATTTGTGTTAACTGATGAGTATCAAAACAGAAGTAAGTCATGGATCTCGACATCACAGGTCTAACGTGACTGATGTTACTCAGAGGCACTAAAGGACATTAAAGAAAAAACAGTTACTTCTCACGGGGCATCTGGAAACTGCAGAGAGGCAGGAAACAGCATTCTGAGTCTGGGGATGGTATGTGCTTTGAAATGGCAAGCAGAATACATAATGTTGGGCAAGGTGGGAGGCTGGGGCTGCCCAGTGACAGTCAGGATAACCTTCTGAGCAGGAGTGTCTAAGGGGTAGGGTCTTGTAGTCACTAGCACATAGATTAAAAAGGACAAAGAAGTAAAAAGAGTTAACCGAGGCGGTTCAATGCCTGGAAAGGAGGCGGTATGGACCTCATGAATGCAGGCAATGTGACAGCACCCCCTGAGGAACTGACAAGGTTTTGGCAGGCAGTGGACAGATGAAGCCATTAGGAAGCTCACACCTGCTCTCTGCACAGCCCTGCCAAACCAACAAAATGCTCACATAACCCTGGAGCTTGCTTGATGGTGACTTGTTTGATGGTGAATTTTCTAGAAGAAGCTTTTGAAACTTTTAGGTGACACAGGCAATGACATGACATTGGCAGTGGAGAGGGGCCTCAGGGATTCTGTAGGCTCCTGTTACATACAGCCAGCAAATGGCAGAGCCAGGATTTACTAACGTCACTATGAGCCACTAATGCCACTATAAGCTTATTAGAATACCTGTCAGGAAGAAATGTCTGTCTTAACACCGACTCCGGATAGAGTTACATTATCTACTAAAACAGACCTGAGCATTTAAGACAGCAGCAATGGCTGGGTACTCACATGGTAAAGAATCAATAAAATCTAGATCGATGTTATGCAGGAGTTCCACTCTTGGGGATGGGCTTCCTTCACTGCAAAACAATTTTTAGGAAAAAAAAATCAATTCTTTCTCAAATGGGTATGCATTATTTTATGGCTTCCTTTCCTGGTGCCCATAGAAAATAAAAAATCTGCCAGTTAACAATCTTATCATAATTCAGATGTATCCAAAAGGTGTGGCTGGTGGTTCTTCTTAAGGTTATTTGTCTATATTATAATAATCACTGAATGCTTCACATAAAAGTGTCAGTGTCAGGTATACGATGACCCCAGGGCTATATTTAAACATGACCATTCACTGCAAAAGAAATATAAAACTCAGGTCATCTGTGGGAACGCCATACTGACTTCACAGAGAGGCGTGAAGAAGAAAAAACATCTTCCAAAGTGGTGACACAAAAACTGCAGAATCAGAGGCCTCCTCAGTATTAGCTATGTCACAACCTTTTAATCTTCCTCATAGCCATAGGGAGCACAGATTCATTTTTTAATTAGTTAATTGAGTGGGTTTCCTGTGGTCCAGGCTGACTTGGAAGTTGCTATATACTAAAGGCTGGTCTTGAACTTCCGATCAAAAGTTCTGGGGTTGTATGCTCACGCCACCACAGCTAGATCAGAGATTTAATAGAGATATGAGTTAAATACAAACCTTCACAGCTTTTTTTTGAAGGGACATATAACCACAGCTACAAACTATATTGATCAAAGAACAAATTGCTGCCACTGAGTAGGATGGGTTGGTGTGGACATCAAGCATATCTCCTAGGACCCTACTTTGCCTAGTTCTCTCCCCAAAACACTTAACTGGACACCTGTTGGTTCTGGAGACTGACAGCTAGTCTCGACGGAGTTTGGTCTCAAAGGCTCTGACTGCAAAGAAGGGAAGATATGCAAAGAAAATGTGAACAAGGGACTGATGAGCATGCATTGCTCCTCCAGAGGTCCTGAGTTCAATTCTCAACTCCTCAGGTCTCTGTAACTCCAGCTCCAAGCCAGAGCCTCTGCAGGCACCTACACTCATGTGCATATACTTAAACAATTAAAATAATAATGGAAATAAATAAGAACTTAGAAACAAAAAAATTGTGAACAGAGTGATGATGTGTCTTGGGCATGAAAACAAGCAAATACAGTTAAACTCCTGAATAATGATATCAAGAAAGTCAGGACAAGATATCAGAGTCAAAGTAGTAAGTCAATGCATTGGTTTAGAAAGAGGAGAAAGCTATTTGTTAAATTAAGTAACTAAGTAAAATTTATGTTATATTTTTTAGGGAAAAATAAAGAATGAACATTCTCCCCCCCACCCCAACTACAGAAAATGTGAACAGTTCATTCAATTCAAAAGAAGGTAAGAATGAGAAACAAATCCTCTCTAAACTTCAGGTTCTCTACTCCTAAGTTACCACCTATCTTTAAAACCAGAGCTGCCTGGAGTATTCTAAAATATTAGGCACAAGTAAATACAGGGTACTTGTCTAATTATCCTGTAGTTTGCTATGTTATTAATTCTTCTCATTTCAGTATTTATAACAGCCACAAATATTTTAAAACAAGTAAACTTAATAAGATGATATGGCTTTCTGCATCTCACAGATTGTGGACAATCCTTGTTGAGTATTCCTTGGGAAAAATCTTCACAGGCAGAATTTGATGCCAATAGGGTCACTAAATCCCCAACTCTCATGGCATGTTATGCTTCTTCCTTTAAAATAAGCTAATCCAGATATTTCAGTGAGGATGTTGTTAAAAGACATGCCAAGAAAAGACAATATATTGGCAGATGGCTAAACAATGACAAACATACTTAGGGACTCTAGATTATTAAACAAAACAAAACAGATCGACATTTAGGAGAATTGCATAAAATATAAATTATTGTTGTCTCATCTTAAAAACATGTAAAAGCTCAAGACAAGCTCATATAATAATTCACATGAGTCAACACTCTGGAAAGGCATGAGTTTTAGAAATCTATAGATGACTCTGCAAAAACGTTTAGAAACATTTTAACAATAGTCTAGAAGAGTCTGCCCAATACCCTGGCATCCCATAGCTTCTTAACAAGGAGGTTGACTGTGCAAGTCAGACTCTGTAACAGCTTAATGACGACTGCTCTGCTCATAAACAAGAATAGGCTCTTCCGTGACCAGGGAGTGAGGCCGCTGCGGCAGACAGCTCTCAGCAGTACGCGGAGAGGTGAAGTTTTAAGAGATGCGTATGGGGGAGCAGGAATGCAGCTTGATGATAGAGCAGTTGCCCGGTATGCACTGGACCTTGGGTTCTGACCCTAACATCACATAAAAGCAATGTTGTTATGCACAGGAAGGGAAGATGGTAGTTGTGGAAATATGGAAAAAATATACACCAAACTGTTAACTGGAATGAGGAATAAGTAGAGTGACATGATAGAGGACTCTCACTTTGTATTGTGCTTTTAAACAGTTAGCAAATATAAGCATAATCAAGAATTTGGGAGGCTGGGGAAGAGAAACATGCGTTTGAGGTCAGCCTCTCCCTCTTCCTATCAACAATAGCAGAAGCAGAAACAACCACAGCAAATGTATTGTCTGTGGAAGTGTCCAGGATGACACAAACACAACACTTAAAACAGCAGCAAAGTGAAAACTCAGGTGCTCACATGTTCTGAGAGGTTTAAGCCGGGACAGTTATCTATCTCAACAAACACAATGTATGGGTAGTGTTGAATGTGTTAGTTAATATTTGGAATTTCGTTGTGTTCTTTCTACTTACAATCTATAACAGTAACTGACCATGTGGGTTCCCTCTAGGGAGTCTTGACATTTCCTTGCAGGTCTCTGAACAAGATTGCCTCTATCTGTGGTTGGAAATAGCAATGGCTTTAAGGGTCATATATTCTCAAGTTCCATTGCTGAATTCACTTCTTTTGCCTTCAGTATAGGGTTCAGGGTCTCAATGCTTAAGATGAGGGATGAGAGTTAATAGGAGCAAGAGGGGAAGAAATAAACTCCAAGGGAGGAGGAAAGAAGATACAGAGAAGGGGAACGTTGGGGAGAAGGGGTTCACAGTTCTCAGCACAGAAGCATTAAAATAATTCTCTCTTTTGAAAACAGTATCATTTCAGGGAGGCACAGTTGGGTATAGTTGAATGTGCACCTCTAATCCCAGCAATTCAGACACTGAGGCTGAGAAGACCATGACTTTAAGGCTAGCCAGAGCTACATAGCAAGACCTCAGTTCAAAAAAGTAAAACCCAAACCAAAATCTATCCATTCAATTTTAGTAGAGACTAGAGGATAAGCAGGTGTTTGTGCTTATGGGCATGGACCTGTGGACAGGGACCTGGGATGGAAGGGTGGTGAACCGAGAATCTCAAAAACTTCTGCGAGCCTTATAATTTTGCCTGGGAATAGTGGAGAATGAATATTTGTAAAAGAAAAGAACCAATTACCTAAGACCATACTCTGAGTTGCAGATAGAAGACAATATAAATGAGGCCATGACTTCTACACTCATATAGCTGTAACTTCAATTTCTAAGACATGAAATACTCTCTCTTGTATGAGAGAGCATCTCCTATTTTAAAGAAAAACAAAAACATCAGTGTTAACACAGTTTACTGGTTATGAACTACATAGTTGAAAAGATGGGATGTATTCTGCTGCCTATGAATTTCTCGTATTTGGAGGCATTTGAACAGGCAGTGAAAGTTTAGCTGCTTAAGTGATACTGTCTTCAACAGGCTATGAATTCTTTCTGGGAAATTCCATCTGTCAAGCATGACTGCTGATGGTTGTGGGAAATATTTTTGTCTAGAATCATACACCTGGTTTTTAGTAAATCAAATCAATGGTTGCTTTCATCACAGCAGAGCTCAAGAAACGTGACTGTGCTGTGCTCTCCCCCTCCTAGGCCTGCAAGAATGGCCATAGCAGTAAGTAGACAAAGAACTATGGCAAGAAAAAGGACCTCTAACTACGTAATGACAGAGGACTGCCCCTCAACTGTGCAGGCGATGTGTTTCGTCCATGCCCTTAACAACCAAACTAGGCTTAGTTTGGGCTTTTGATTGTTTTGGCAAGGTGGGATCGAGCACTGGCAACTAGCACTAATCCACACTGTCAACCGCTTGCCACAGGGATCCGAGACGGCTCAGCAGTTTAGAGTGCTTGCTACTCCTGCAGAGGACCCAGTTTGATTTCTAACTACACGGGTAGCTCTCAACCACCTATAACTCTAGCTCCAGGACATATAATTCCCTCTTCTGGCCTTCACATGTACATATGAATGCACATGCATGTGTGTGCGCACACACACAAATTAATAATAATAATCAAAATTATAAATGTTTGAAATACTTGACTTGTATTAATCTCATTTAATTCTCAACACCACAGACCCAACCTTGGCTAGGGTGATTGGTTAGGTTGACCCAACATTGGCTCATGTGATTGGTTAGGTTGCTAACCAGACCCCTGTTTGAGCAAATGTTGGAACTGGGTTTGAAATTCAGGCTGATGGACTTCCTAATCTCCATTCCTAACTACTAAGCTATACTGTCTCCTCAATGAAATGTTTACATATGGCCTCTTTGAATGTGTTATGCCATACATTTAACTTATTTTTACGATTCCATAAACAAATACCTTTATGCAGGCCAGCTTCATGCCAACTTGACATTTGAGAAAAGGGAAGCGCAACTGAGAGCTCATTGTGGCCCACCAGATTGTCTGTTGAAAGCCTGTGAGGCATTCTCTTGATTGAGGATTATGTGGGAGGGCCCAGCTCACAGCAGGTGGTGCCATCTATAAGCTGGTGGTCTAGTCATGGCTGCTCTAAGACAGCAGGCAAAGGAGAACAGACCAGGAAGCAACATTTCTCCATGGCCTCTGCATCAGTTCCTGCTTCCAAGTTCCTAACCTAAACTCCTTCAATAATGGACTGTGAAGTGGAAGTATAAGACAAAATAAACCCTTTTTTCCCCAACTTGCTTTTGCTCATGGTGTCTTATCACAGTAATAGAAATGCTAATCTCTCACTACAAATTCCTCTATGAATTATCATGCCAATCATTTTCTCCATTTTTTCCTCATATGACTGACAAAATGGTACGTTGCTGTCATTGGTGACATTTCAATATTTTATTTAAATTCACCCTTGAAATTCATACTTTCTATATTAGTTTTATTTGACATAAGGATAAAGAGACACTGACCAGTAACTGCTTGTCTTAATACTTTCTAGCATTCTATAGTTTCAGACATTGAGGTCACACGACTGTCTATCCACAAAGTTTCCTGGTTTTGAATTCTATTGTGCTCTATGTTGAATGGGTGAGGCAGAAAGCCCTTCCCACAGATTAATGACATGACTTCTCCCTTTACCTCTAGCTGTCGACCATCTGTCACAAAAGACACAACCTAGAAGACACTGTTATATTTTTAGAAAAGGAATAGCAATGGCAAGAGTTTCTGAAGAGAAATTTTGAAGGAAATAAACAAGCAAAATGCAAACCAGTCGCTGCTCAAACATGAAGAGTCTTGTAAGGGTAATTTCCATCCATGCCTGAGCATGAACATCTTCCTTATCAGCTCCACTTCCAGCTGCTGAACTTTTCCTACATCCAGGCCCTGTGCTGTGTTTTCATACAGATTCTTCCTAGATTCTCACGTAAGTGCTAACAAGACAGCCACCACTGTGCTCACATGTTATTTTAATTAACTGATTTTTTTTTGTAGAGCTATGGATTGAACCCAAAGCCCTCCTTGTATATGCAAGGCAATCGTTGTAGCTTTATTCCCATCAAGCTTCATTGCCAGCCTGTGTCACATCTTACACACTATGAAATTGATGCCTAAAGATATTAGTAAGCACATGAATAATAAACACAGGAGATGGGATTTGAACCAGAGCTGACCGCTAAGTACACATTTGAAACCACTACACTGGGAAAATCACTAGCAGGACTTATTTTATTCACTGTAAGTGCGGGTGAGTGAGTATTGGCTCTATGGAGAACCCATGTTCCTTGAAAAGCCCTGTAATATATAATCATTACCATATCAAAAAGAGGTTAGGCATGGGAATTATAAAATTTAGACAAAATTTGGTAAGAAAATGTAAGTTGAATTTATTTGCCAGAGGATGGGGAAAATTTTGCATTGGTATTTATTTTTATTAAGGAGCTCAAGAAAAAAGTAATTATCAAAACATCATACTCTTAACACAGTCTTTTTCTATTGATTACTAAAAAGTGATGGGTCACACTCCTGGGTTAGTAGTAGGACAAGCCATAGGGGATGATATGCCCTTCTTCCAATTCCCATTTTAATACTCATGAAGAATTTTTAAAAGATGAAAACTGACAGAAGTATTGACAATGAGGCAGGAGACCAGCTGCCAAAGTCCTGAGGGGATTTTAGTAATGGCAATGCTGAAGAGCCTAATAGAATATTTTTTTTCGGTTCTACAATATGAATAAAAACCTGATCCAAGGAAAAAAAGACATCCACTTTTTTAACCCTCTAACCTCACCATGTAGGCACCAAGATAAAAATGGGCAGTGATTGCCCATAAACTATTCTCAGAGATAGTAGCTCAGCCAATCAACACTGTTTCTGCACCTAAGGCTCTGGTGTCGCAGTGGAAGTGATGGTGGAAAGATGGTATATGAGCCAGAAGAGCAGGTAGTTTGCTATGAGGTTGAGTCTTCTAGAAATGTCAGAAGGTATACCCAAAAAGTCTCACCAACATGGCCACCTAAACAGGAGCTGAATAAAGAACGACACCAATAGACATACTAACATAGACAGAAAAATCTCAGGAGGCCTTAACTCTACATTTTAAAATAAGCCATGCTGAAAGCAGAAGATATAGTCTTCCCCAGAGAAGAGCCACCAAATGGTTATCTAATACCAAATGGTCAGCCCTGAAAATACATACATTCAAGTAACATTATACAGACTGAGAAAGTTGTATTTATGTATGTAACTACAAAGAAAAAAGAGGCCATGAGTTTGAAAGAGAGCAAAGGGGAAGGCAGTATGAGGATGGGATTTGGAGGAAGGAAAAGGAAAGTGATGTAATTTTATTTTAATCACAAAAAAATTTAAAAAGGAAAAAATAGCAAATAATTTCTTGAACATTTTCTTTTCATGAAATATATACTTAGTAGTCTTTAACTCCTGAGAGTAACATTTCATATAAGGTTTCTGGTTCTATTTTGAGAGTGGTGGTGAAACCCAAGAACCCAGGAATTTCCACACTTCCACAGATGATGACCATCTAAATTTAAATATTTTCACACAGTGGCCCCCAAGCCTCATTGGTAAGGAAAGCAAACAAGAACACTGTCAGCCCACAACATACCAGGAGGCTGGATATCCTTTAACCCCCGGTGGAAGTAAAGAATTATCACCAGGGACCTGAAGAGACGGTCCTGGAGCCACCTAAGGTGCACCTAAGCCAGGAAGATGACAGAGAGTATAGGAATAGGAAGGGGCTCCAGATAACTTCTCATGGAAAAAAAAAGTCATAGCTTAAGTGACAAAGTGCTAACACAGATCTAACAGACTGTGGACCTCCGAGTCTCTGGATATTGGGTAGTTGAAAAAAAGTGGCTGGAGAATACAGGAAAAGGTGGCAGTGATGGACCAATGCCACCTTGAGAGGAGAGATAGAAGTATAGAAGTACGGGTATCTTTTTGGAAGATGGATGACAAAGGGGAAGAAGGAAGTGTCTGGAGAACAGGTTCTGCTACATGCCAGCCTGTCAGCAGTTCACCCGAGAGCAGACCACAGAAAGGAGGCAACGCCGTCACAGGAACCATTTGACTCTGTCACAGTAATACAATTTTCTTTTCTTTCTCTTCCTTGGTTTTTAAAATGGGGTCTCACTCTGTGGCTGGAGCTGCCTTAAAGCTGTGTAACCCAGTTTGCTTTCAAACTGGCAGTGAACTCCTATCACAGCTTCCCAAATGCTGAGATTACAGGCATGAGCTACCACACCACACTCTGAGGTGTCTTCTGAATTGAGAAAGAAATTAAACTACCCAAATTCCACCCTAGCAAATGACTTGCTATTGCAGGTCTAGAAAAAAAAATGGACAAGGCAACAGATAAGAATCTGCCACGAGTCCCAAGTTTCCAGGGAAATTTAAAAACTGTAGCAAATGAGAATTCAAAACTTTTGGCAAATGAAAACTACTTTTCTACTATGGAAAGAAAGTCACAAGCAGAGGAAAAATGTCACATGATATTTCAGCATGAAGCAAATATAATTAGCTCAGTAACTGTCAATATTTAAAAAGCAGCAGGATTACTTCCCAGACTTTTGGGTAGAATTAAGCATAAAAACACCAGGAATTGGAAATTCAGAATCCTAGGTACTGATCTAAAGGAAGAAACTGGATTGGAAAAATAAATAAGCAAGCCCACCATGGTGGCTTACTCCTATAATCTCAGCAATAAGAGGCTGAAGTAGCGTAGCTGCAGTTTGAGCCCAGCTTAGGCTACACAGTGAGTCCCAGGCCAGTAGAACCACGTTGTATGCGCTATCTAAAAAAGAAAAAAAAATAAAGAAAACTCTCAGAAACTAAGGACATTATATATAACTAAAACTATGTGAAGCAGAGACAGTAGAGAAATAAAAAGAGAAGATAATTCAAAATAAAGAGGCAAAAAGGGTCAGAGAAAAACTGCCAGAAGATTTGAATACTATAGTTGAAGTTTCTGAAGAAAAAAAATGAAACAATGAAATATAGTATTTAAGGCTAATTGTACATATCTTAAACAAAAGATCTGAATACACAAACTGTAAGAACCTACTTTGTATCTGAGACAACTGGCCCAGTGACATATTTCTAGTCAAAGACTTTGTAACAACAGTGACAATAATAATCGCCTAGGCCTCCAATGGGAAGAAAATTAAATTGGGCTGAAATTAGACTTATCCATAGCAACATAGGAAACAACCAAAGACGTGGGTAACAGTTTTAAAATCCAAAGAAAGACGAGTAGGAGACAAACTTATTTTTTTAAATAATTTGAGATATTTTTTAACTATCAAGGTTACGAACATGAACAAGTTTTGTTAGGCATGTAATAATCTAAAAAATCCTGAGAAATTTATCCAAGAAAAATTCTTCCAAGGTAGAGACAATTGTGGTGGATGTTTCAGAAATGCCTAGCTGGCTAGAAGTATTAAATATAGTGTTGCTAAACAAAACAAAACAAAACAAAACAAAAAAACACCAAAAAACCAAAACAACAACAACAACAACAAAAAACCAAAAAACAAAAAAAAATATAGTGTTGCAGACCTAATAGTAGAACAAAACTGTGAATAGGAGAGCACAGTGTTCCATATTATGTGCTCTGACAAGATAGAAATAATATACTTAATATTGAAGCTATAAGATCTAGGAAGTAGAAAGGTAAGGCTGAAAAAGCTAGCGTAGGCCCCTATAAGTAAGAGAATTACCAAAGGATATCAGTATGTTGGTGAGCAAATGAAGAAAATACAAACTGCTCTAAACATTGAACTTGCTAATAAATAAGAGGTAAAAATAGAACATTAAACAAAATGACAAAGTTAAGGGTAAAAATGACAATTATAACATACATATAGATAAAATTTATCCATTAGAGCAAAACATGTTCAGCTTTGATCACAAAGCAAAACAAGAACTACAATTAATTGTGTCACAATACACCATCTTCTCTAGCATATGAGGTGCGGTCTGAGGGCCAACTCTTGAAATACCAAAAGCTTCTCCTTTGACCATGAGAGAGTGAAACAGGAACTCATACTTGACAATGAAAAATAAGGTGGGAAGCAATGAAGTCAAAGGCACAATCAATTTCTTATTGGTTAGTTCTGTTTTTAGTTAAGACAGAAAAATGGGCAGATGTGATTTATTGACCATGGTTCCTAAACAACTCAAAACAAACAAACAAAAACCAGATAGAATGTATAAAGCAAAAACACTTGATATCAGCTGAAGGGCAGTTATGCTTAATAGGTGGGCAAAGCTAATCCATGTGATTGTGCCAGTTTGAGGGAGTTTCCATGTGCTAGTGGATGGAAGGCAACTGAGGGGGCTTGGGAGACTCACTGAGCTAAAGACAAAAGCTAAGAGTCCAAGGAATCTAAGAAAGAGAGTTCCAAAGAAGAGACAGCTATACAAATAGAACCTGGGAGCTTTGCAGAGGATCCCTTAGGGTATTGCTAACTACTACTTACCACCAGAGAGAAACCCTAAAAGGCTGAAGGGACAGTGCTCAGCATTCGCTCCAGGTGAGGACGGCATGCAGTGTTCAAGACTGGACGTACTCATAACTCATCCAGCAATGGGCACAGAAGGCTTTGACTTAGTGTGGGGGTGTAATTGACCCTAGAATAAGCACTGTCCCAGGCCTGCTTAGTTAAGTCACAAAAGCATTATTTAGTAATTAGCTGCCAGTCACAGAAAAAAGAAGCTTCTCTGATCAGAGTTAGTGCTGCACTAATCTAGGTGCATGATGATGAATATCTAGGTACATGTTGATGTAGCAAAATAATAGTACTAGATTCATACCTAGGGCTTATGATCTTGCCATCCATGGGCTCTTGGCCATGTTTACAGTATTAGAAATAAGTTCTGTCCTATGGATGAGGGCTGAAACACAACCGGAAAGCAGTTGCTTGCCTCCACAACCTTCACGCCACTATTGCACAATAGGCTTATCTCAAATGTGATGTTTATATCTCACTGCTCCCCTCAAGGCTCAGGGAACATTGCAGAAGAGAGGGCAAAGGCCTGGATAGAGGTTGGGAAGGACTGCTACAAAACAATGTTTTCTGGACACAACCACTCTTGCTTTTATGAATTCACAGCAGGTGTGGTTGTCTGCCTAAGACATGCACATGATCAAGCCAGTCAAAATTCCACCACAGGGGAGATCCAAGATGGCACTGCCAGTTGGGCACTGTCTGAGGAGCAGGACAGCAGTGTCAGCACAGCAACTAAGAGACTGAACTTTGCGCCCTAAAACACCAGCAACTGTGTTTCCCAGGCGAGAGGAAACCCCATGGTGTGGGAATCAATCAGGTTCACTCTCAAGTCACCCTAAAACCCTGAAGAGTTCCTGGGTCCGGCAGGCACTCGGTCGCCAGCCCAGAGCCACATGCCTGCATGTCCTAATCATCTTCCCAGGCTGAACTGTGGGTACCCAAACAGCAGAGACTGGGATTTCCAGTTGCAAGAAAACCCCACAGGGAAGGAAGCAAATGGGACTGACCTCAAGTCACCCAGTCAATCCCTGGAAAAGGTTTTGGGGACCAATGGGCGCACAGCCACCAGCCCAGAGTGCGGCTTTCAGTCACCAGCCCAGAGACCTGCTCTGTACCTGACTCACTGTCCCAGACAGAACTGTGGGCCCCAGGGCACCAGAGACAGGGTTTCCCTGTAGGGAGAAAACCCCACAGCAAGGGAAACAGGAGGTCCAAGCTTAGAGCACTCAGCTGACTCCCCCCCCCTCCACACACACATGGAAAAGTTCTAGGGAAAAGTGCCTGAGTCCCTGCAGGCGCCCAGTTGCCAGCTTGGAGTCACCACTCACCTCTGCCTGCATGCTCTAGCACCACCCCAGACAAAACTGTGGACCCCAAAACACCACAGACTGGGTCTCCCAGTGGGGAGGAAACCCCATGGTGAGGGGGAACATCTGGTCCTACCTCAGGACACCCAGCTCCAGAAAAGTTTCTGGGTCCCTGCAGGCTCCAGGCTCTAGCCTCCTGCAGCACACATGAGAGCTGTGCTCACCTGCCACTGATAACCGCTTGGGTATTGGGGCACAGAGCTCTAACCTCAGACCTAAAGAAGCCTGGGATCCCTGAGATCAGCACCAGATACCGCTCCAAGGGGCAACCAGTTATCCCTAACTAAACTGACCAAATCGCGGGGTGCTTCAAGAGGGCTGTGCCTAGAAAACAGTGTAAGAACAACAGCAGCAGCTCACTAAATTCAGAGCAAGAAACCCAGCAGCAGGGCAGCTGTCTCCAGGACTTCTCTGGGTAAAAGGAGAGCCCCCCTGACTAATAAAGACCACAATTACCACTCAGGTCTATATGCCTGAGGTTAGCTGTGCAATTCCCGAGAAACACCGGCCATTCAGTGACCATACCAAAAAGCTGAGGAGGCCTCCTTCAGGAAAAATCATCTTCCTTCCAAGGGGATTCTCCTCACCCCAGGATACAAGGAAGCAGCAGAAACTAACACCCAACACCTAAGAAAGCCCAGTGTGCAGAGGCCAGCATAAAAGATCAACCAACAAAAGACAGAGAGATATGGCATCTCCAGAACCCAGTTATTCAGGGGCAAGCAGCCCTGGACACCCCAGCATAAATGAAATTCAAGAAGATGACCTTACATCAATGCTTATGAAGACAATAATGGAGGAAACAAATAAAATGCATAAAGAACTAGAGGAAGACAAAGTCATAATCTTATGGTTATCCGTAAAGAAATATGGGAAGATGCAGCCAAACAGTTTGTGGCCTTTAGAGAGGAAATAATTAAATCACTGAAAGAAATAAAAGAAACAGAGGAATGTTCAAACAAACAACTGAAGGAATTGAAGGAAAATACATTTAGACAGGTGAAGGAAATCAACAAAATGGCTCAAGATCTGAAGATAGAATTGAAAAAAATTAAAGAAAGCACAAATGGAAAGAACTTAGAAGAGAAAATAGGAACTACAGAGGTAAGCAAACCAATAGATTACAAGAGATGGGAGAAAGAATCTCAGGTGTGGAAGATATAATGGAAGAAGTCGAAATATCCATCAAAGAAAATGTTAAATCTAAAAAATTCCTGACACAGACCATCCAAGAAATACAAGACAACATGAAAAGACAAAACCTAAGAATAATAGGAGTAGAGGAAAAAGAAGATTACCTCTTCCAAGGCCTGGAAAATATTTTCAACAAAGTCATAAAAGAAAATTTCCCCAACTTAAAGGAGAGGCCTATAAGAATATAAGAGGCCTACAGAACACCTAATAAATTAGACCAGAAAAGAAAATCCTCTCACCACATAATAATCAAAACAGTAAGTATACAGAACAAACAAAAAATACTAAAAGCTGCAAGGGGAAAAGGCCAAGTAACATATAATGGCAAACCCATCAGAATCATACCTGACTTCTCAACAGAGACTATGAAAGCCAGAAGGGCCTGGACGGATATCATGCAGACCCTAAGAGAACACAGATGTCAGCCCAGGCTACCATTCCCTGCAAAACTCTCAGTCATCAAAGATGGGGAAAACAAGATATTCAATGACAAAAACAAATTTCAACAATACCTACACACAAATCCAGGCTTACAGAAGATACTAGAAGGAAAAATACAGCCCAGGAAAGCTAACTACATTCAGGAAAACACAGGATAAATAAACTTACTATAGGAAAACTAAAAGTAGCCAAGCACACAAAAACACTACCACAGTCAACCTCAATATCAAAGGATCTAACAGCCACTGGTCATTAATCTTCTTCAACATCAGTGGACTCAACTCTCCAATAAAAAGACACAGACTAACAAAATGGATATGTAAACAAGATCCAACAATCTCTTGCATATAAGAAATACACCTAAGTCACAAACATAGACATTACCTAAGAGTAAAGGGCTAGAAGACGGTTTTCCAAGCAAATGGACCCAAAAAGCAAGCAGGAGTAGCCATTCTTATATCTAATAAAATAGAGTTTCAACCAAAATTAATCAAAAGAGATGGTGAAGGACACTTCGTACTCATCAAAAGAGAATTCCACCAAGAAGACATCACAATCCTGAACATCTAGGCCCCAAATACAAGGGCACCCACATTTGTAAAAGAAATGTTAATAAAACTGAAACCACACATAGATCCTCACACATTAATAGTGGGAGCCTTCAACACCCCACTCTCAACAAAGGACAGATCAACAAAACAGAAATTAAACAAAGAAATAATGACTCTGACAGAGGTCATGAATCAAATGGACCTAACAGACATCTACAGAACCTTTTACCCAAACACAAAAGAATTTATCTTCTTCTCAGCACCTCATGGAACCTTCTCCAAAATACACCATATAGTTGGTCACAAAGTGAGCCTCAACAGATACAAGAAGATTGAAATAATCCCTTGTATCCTATCTGATCACCATGGACTAAAGCTAGACCTCAACAGCAACAGAAATAGCAAAAAGTCTACACACACACACATGGAAACTGAACAACTCGCTACTCAAAGACAGCTGGGTCAGAGGAGAAATAAAGAAAGAAATCAAAGACTTCCTAGAATCCAATGAAAATGAAGGCACAACATACCCAAACTTGTGGGACACAATGAACGCAGTGCTAAGAGGAAAGTTCATAGCACTAAGTGCATTCAAGAAGAAATTCGAAACATTTCATACAAGTAACTTAAAGGTTCACCTGAAAGCCCTAGAAAAAAAAGAAGCAGACATACCCAAGAGGAGTAGACGGCTGGCAATAATCAAACTCAGGGCTGAAATCAATCAATTAGAAACAAATAAAACAATTCAAAGAATCAATGAAACCAAGAGCTGACTCTTTGAGAAAATAAGCAAGACAGACAAATCCTTAGCCAAACTAACTAAAAGGCAGAAAGACACCATCCAAATCAACAAAATCAGAAATGAAAAGGCAGACATAACAACAGACACTGAAAAAATCCAAACAATCATTACGTCTTACTTCAAAAGCCTATATGCCACAAATTTTGAAAATGTAAATGAAATGGAAAATTTTCTTGATTGATTCCACTTGCCAAAGCTGAATCAAGACCAGGTAAATCAATTTAATAGTCCTATATCCACTAAGGAAATAGAGGCTGTCATCAAAAGTCTCCCATCCAAAAATATCCCAGGACCAGATGGTCTCAGCACAGAATTCTACCAGACCTTCAAAGAAGAGCTAACACCAGTACAAACTATTCCACAAAATAAAAACAGCAGGAACATTACCAAAGTTATTCTATGAAACCACAGTCAACTTGATACCTAAACCTCACAAAGACCCAATGAAGAAAGAGAATTTCAGGCCAATTGCTCTTATGAACAGTGATGCACAAATACTCAGTAAAATACTCGCAAACCGAATCTAAGAACACATCATAGATATCATGCACCATGACCAAGTAGGCTTCATCCTATGCATGCAGGTGTGGTTCAATATATGGAAATCCATCAATGTGATCCACCATATAAACAAACTGAAAGAAAAAGACCTCATGATAATCTCCTTAGATGCTGAAAAAGCACTTGTTAAAATCCAACATTCATTTATGTTTAAAATTCTGGAGAGATCAGAGATACAAGGCACTTACCTAAACATAGTAAAGGCAATATACAGCAAGCCTATAGCCAACATCAAACTGAACAGAGAGAAACTTAAAGGAATCCCACTGAAATCAGGGACAAGGTAAGGCTACCCACTCTCTCTATACCTCTTTAACACAGTACTTGAAGTCCTTGCCAGAGCAATAAGACATTAAAGGAGATCAAAGGGACTCACTTTGGGAAGGAAGAGGTCAAAGTATCACTATCACTATTTGCTGATGATATGATAGTGTACATGATGATATGATAGTATATAAAAACTCCACCAGGGAACTCCCACACCTGATAAACACCTTCAGTCAAGGGGCTGGATACAAAATCAACTCAGAAAGATCACTCATGTATACAAAAGATGAAAGGGCTGAAACAAATTAGGGAAACAACACCCTTCACAATAGCCACAAATGACATAAATTACCTTGGTGTAACTCTAGCCAAGGAAGACAAAGACTTGTATGAAAAAAAACTTTCAGTCTCTGAAGAAAGAAATAGAATAATATATCAGTAGATGGAAAGCTCTTGCATGCTTATGGCTTGGCAGGATTAACATAGTAAAAATGGCCATCTTACCAAAAGCAATCTACAGATTCAATGCAATTTCCATTAAATTACCAACACAATTCTTTACAGACCTGGAAAGAAAAATTCTCAACTTCATATGGAATAACAAGAAACTCAGAATCTCTAAAACAATCCTCTACAATAAAAGATCTTCTGGAGGTATCTCCATCCCTGATGTAAAGCTTTATTATAGAGCAACAGTAATAAAAACTGCATGGTCCTGGCATAGAAACAGAATGGTGGATTAATGGAACCGAATAGAAGACCCAGAAATAATCCCACACACTTATGGACACCTGATCTTTGACAAAGATGCCAAAACCATACAATGGAAAAAAGATAGCATCTTCAACAAATGGTGCTGGTCTAAGTGGATGTCTACATGTAGAAAAATGCAAATAGATCCGTACTTACACCCTGCACAAAACTAAAGTCCAAGTGGATCAAAGATCTCAATATAAAATGAGACACACAAAATATGGTAGAAGAAAAAGTGGGGAAGAGCCTTGAATGCATTGGCACAGGAGACAATGTCCTGAACAGAACACCAACAGCACAGGCTCTAAAATCAACAACAATAAATGGGACCTCATGAAACTGAAAAGCTTCTGAAAAGCAAAGGACACTCTCATCAGAACAAATAGCCTACAGATGGGAAAGGATTTTCATCAACCCTATATCTGACAGAGGGCTAATATCCAGAATATATAAAGAACTTAAGAAGTTAAACAGCAGCAAATCAAGTAATCCAATTAAAAAATGGGGTACAGAGCTAAACAGAGAATTCTCAAAAGAGGAACAATGAATGGCAGAGAAACACTTAAAGAAATGTTCAACATCCTTAGTCATCAGGGAAACGCAAATCAAAACGACCCTAAGATTTCACCTTGCACCCATCAGAATGGCCAAGATAAAAAACTCTAGTGACAACACATGCTGGAGAGGATGTGGCGAAAGAATAACCCTACTTCATTTCTGGTGGGAATGTAAACTTGTACAGCCTGGAGAAGCTGGAGCCTCTAGAAATGATGAGTGGTCTTGGAAGGAACAGAAACTGCCCTATCGAGAACAATATCACTGCCCTTCTTAGCTGACATAGCCTTGAGCCATCTGAGAGGAAAGTTTCCATTGCAGAACTGCCAAGATTTGCTTCCTGGCATGTCTGGGGTATTGTCTTGATTAATAATTGATACAGAATAATTGATCCAGGCCTGTTGTGGGCAGTGCTATCCCTAGGAAGGTGGTGTTGAGTTGTAGAAGAAAGCTTCTGGAGCATGATCCAGAGAGCACCTAGCAATCAATGGGCATGGTTTCAGCTTCACATCCCTGCCCTGAAGTCCCTCAATGACGGGTTGTGACCTGGAAATAAAAGCCAAATAAACTCTTTCCTCCCTAAGTTACTTTCAGTCACAGTGTTTTAACACAGCAACAGAAAGCAACTAGGACAACCCCAGAACTGACATTCTCTCAGCAGTTTAACATTTGGAAGAACATTTAAGAACTGCTGCCTACACTGATGGAGACTCCTGTTGCACTGGCCAGCATGACTGTCATGCCCAGTTCATGTGCCTCTTGCTGAGAGTTGGAAAAACTGCCATCCTCTTAAAAATGGCTTTCCATTTTTATATATATGTAAAAAAGCTCCCATCCTCTGGGCACAGATGGAGTGTCTCTGACACTTGGCTGGACATTTGTTTTTGCTGTGTTGGGAGGGCGGCTCCACCACCAGTGTGACTAGCTACTTTGTATACCTGCTGCCAGGTACAAGATGCCCTGCCACAGGCATGGAAAGGCTTGAGTATAGCCAGGGGCAGGAGCAGGAGCAGGGTTTTTGTTTGTTTGTTTGTTTGTTCGTTCATTTGTTTTTTTCAGAAACTTTTGTCCAGATTGAGAGTCTGGACTCCATTTGCTAGGCTTTCTACAGAGCAAGCCTGGAAATGTTTGATTAAACTGTGGGCACCAATCTGACTTTAAAAACTGAAAGAAAGCCTACTCTCTTATGATACAGCCTGCTTGGGCCATAATCTTTGGTAACAGTCCTGACAAACCCAGAGCTCTGGCTCTCTAAGGGGTTGATCCCTGAAGAATGATAGCAACTTTAAGTTGATAGTGACGTTATATTGTGCCAATTTCTCTGCAGGCAGAAGCACATAGAAGCCAGACTCTTAAAGGTCACTCCTGATGGAGATAATCTGAAGAATGAAATATGGCTTTACAACCCAAAATCTGGTGATCCAGATGAATGGCAATGATGTGATGCCAAAAAAAAAAAAAAAAAAAAAAAAAAAAAAAAAAAAAACAGCTGCCGTGGGTCAAGAACAAAAGAACGTTCTGAGAACTAACAACGTGAAACACGGAGTAACAGTACCCATTTCTGCCATAAAACAAAACAAAATTAAAAACTGGCTGAGTGTCAAGCAGGCCTCAGTGTGATCACATCAGAACCAGATAGCTTTATCATGTTCACATATTCTTTCTTTCTTTCGCATGTATGTGCGCTACACATGAATGTGTGTCATGCACAAGTGTGTGTGCATATCTGCGTTTGTGTGGATGTGCATGTGTGCATCCACATGTGCAAGCCAGAGGTTAACATCGGCTGTCTTCCTCTGTTCTCCAGCTTAGACACTAAAGCAGGGGCTCTCACTGAACCCGCCCACAGCTTGCTGATTCAGCTGCTCTCCTAGCCAGTTTGCTTTCCAGAAATGCCCTGTGTCACCACCTCCTGTGTGCTAGGATTACAGGCATTGCCACGGGGGCTGAGGATCTGAACTCAGTTTATGTTTGTGCTTCAAGAACTCTGCCCACTGAAACATCTAAGGACTCCCTTTTTTGATATAAGAGCTCACTGTGTAGCCCAGGTTAGCCTAAAGTGTGCCATCCAACTGCCTCAGGATCCTGCCTATGGTGCACTCAGCTTTTCTCCCTTCTTTGTCGCTCTTCAGTAACTGTAATGATTAAAGCTGCTGACAGACATGAACTGAAGTTAGTGTTGCTGTGCTCAGATGGTTTTATTTCCTTTTCATCATGAAATGTTATTAATTTTTACACTAAAGAAGCAAGTAAGGCAGCTGGGCATGGTGGCACATACCTTCAATCCCAGCACTCAGCAAAGACAGGCAAATATCTGCGAGTTTGAGGCCAGGCTGGTCTACAAAGCGAGTCTAGGGCAGCCAAGGAGGCTATACAGAGAAACCCTGTCTTGAAAAGCCAAGAAGAAGAAGAAGGAGGAGGAGGAGGAGGAGGAGGAGAAGGAGGAGGAGGAGGAGGAGGAAGAAGGGAAGGGAAGGGAAGGGAAGGGAAGGGAAGGGAAGGGAAGGGAAGGGAAGGGAAGAGAAGAGAAGAGAAGAGAAGAGAAGAGAAGAGAAGAGAAGAGAAGAGAAGAGAAGAGAAGAGAAGGGAGGAGAGGAAGTGGAAGGAGCAGCAGCAAGCAAGGCATAGGCTTGTCCAGAATTTTTTCATATGTGTACTAGCATTGAAAATTTTTTTTCTTTATTAATTGCACTTTATTCACATTGTATCCCCCCTGTGGTTCTCTCCCTCCTCCTGTCCCAATCCCTCCCTTCCTCCACCCTCTGCATGCATGCCCCTCCCCAAGTCCACTGATAGGGGAGGACTTCTTTTCCTTCCTTCTGATACTAGTCAATTAGGTCTCATCAGGAGTGGCTGCCTTGTCTTCTTCTGTGGCCTGGTAATGCTGCTTCCCCCTCAGGTGGAGGTAATTAAAGAGCAGGCCAATCAGTTCATGTCAGAGACAGTCCCTGTTCCTATTACAATGGAACCCACTTGGATACTGAACTGCCATGGGCTACATCTGTGCAGGGGTCTTAGGTTATCTCCATGCATAGTCCTTGATTGGAATATCAGTCTCAGGAAAGACCCCTGTGCTCAGATTTTTTGGGATATTTTGACATGCTTATGTCTCTCAGTGAGATCAGCTTCTCTTTCTTTTTTGTTTTTTTCTTCTGAGTGTTGTGGTTTGGTTTTATTTCACATAACTCCTGAATTGCAAGGTGGTGGCTCAGCAGTTTAGAACACTTGAAGTTCTTGCAGAGGACCCAAGTTCAGTTCTCAGTACCTACATGGTGGTTCACAAGCATCCCTAACAGTTCCAGGGGAGCTGTTACCCGCTTCTGACCTCCATGTGGAGCAGGCATGCAAATACATGCATTAGGAAAATTTGTATGCATAATTATTTTTAGAAAAGTAAAAGTGTATACTTTCAAAAGAGAAAATACAAGTGTAAAATATTTAAGATTTTTTTCAAAGACTACATAAGAAGGGTAGTGATGAAAATGAGGATTTCTGTTCACCATGGAATAAGAGTAATCTAGCCTTCCTAGAGAATAGCATGGTTATATGCAGACATATATAAATAGCCATGCCTATAAGGTGGTGATTTTTCTTTAGTACAACTAATGGCAAAGATTTTATACAGGAATAGTTCATTGCAGTGTTATTGAGTAAAAACATCAGATGAAAGATTAACACTGAGGCTAGAAAAAAATAGCACAGTGGTTAAGAGCACTTCCTGCTCTTGCAGAGTGTACTGGCTTGGTTCTCAGCACCCACACGGTAGCTCACAATTTTAGCTCCAGTCCCAGGGTATCTGATGCCCTCTTCTGTTCTTCAGGGACACGGCACGTATTTACATTCATACACATGCAATAGAAATACAGAATAAATCTTTTTTGAAAGTCAAGGAAATGTTTTAATATATTAAAGAGCCTTCATCAGAGTAGTATTTGCTAGGAGTTAACAGGAGGACATAATAAAAAAATTGGTTTCATATATAGCAATTGCATATAAAATGATTACTTTTCTTTGGCACAATTAATTTCAAATCTGTTAAACGAGGAAAAAGATGCAGAAAATGGTGAAAACATATTTTTGTGTGTATGTTTGTGTGTGTGCACATGTGTTCACGCACATAAGTGTGTTGCTGAGGAATGGACCTGGGACCTGTGCATGCTAAACAATCACTTTATCACTAAATTACACCACTACTCCTAAAATGTTTAAAGGACAAATGTTTAAGGTTTAAAGAGAAATTTCAATATTTCTAGGCTCTACAGTTCACTTGCAAGTTTTTTCAAATTCTCACAAATTCGCAATGGCAATAAAAAGTGTTCTCTTGTGGTTCTTTGGCATATTTTTATGGCATTTAATACATATAGCACAAAATGTGTTTGATTGCTAAGTCACTGGTCAGATTTGTGGTCAACAGCAAGCTATTCGAAAAGCTGTGGTGGAGTAGATGGTCACATGGGGAACAGACTCTAGAGAGCTTGGGCAGCCGAGGGGCAGGCCCACTGTGACCATAGCAACGAGAAGTAGAGGTCAGTCAGGTTTGTCTGTCACCCCATCCTCATCACTGCAGTCATCAAGCTGTGCACCAGACAAGGGTGCAGGAGCCTCATGTGGGTGTCCTTGATGGTGGGACAGTTTACCACAAAGGTTTGGGAAACAGTAAGATGACTCAGTATAAAATGATTACTTTTCAGCAGCAAGAATGGCACCAAGAAAGATGGATTATCCTTCAGCCTGACATAAAGACAGACCCAGGAAATAGTTCAGTGCAGGAGATGGACATTATGTGCAGGCTGAATGGCAGAGGAGGAGGGAATGGGGGTGGCAGAGGAGAGTGGCAAGGGTAGAGCTTCTAGTCAAGGTAAGAGACAACAGCACTTGCTATGTTACCCACATCTATGGTCCTTCATACTACTTGCATTACCAAGAGAGAATGCAGATGTCAGGAAGGAATGGGGTGGGGCTCACAGAGCACTCTCTAAGTCTCAGGTGAAGGACACCATTTGCTATATACAGGGACCCTACAGTGACCACTTCCTGTGCAGGCTGAAGTGACAAAGACTGCCAGGTAGACCAATGCCAAAGGATATTCATGGCTAGAGATTACAGACCATAATACCGCAGAGCTTCCCTCTCCAGACAGCCTAGAGAGAGCAAGGAAAACTAGGGTAATGAAGCCTGAGGGCAGCAGCGCAGCAGCACAGCTACCTGCAGCCTCAGTCCCTGCTGCAAGCGTGACAGAGACAGAGACAGCTGCCCACCAGCTGTGGGCTTGCCTGCTCCCATGGATAGACAGAGCAGGACAGAGAAAGAGTGATTTATCATCTCTACCATAATCTACCAAGAAGAAGAGGATGTGTAACCCAGCAATGAGGAATAAACAAAGTGGAGTGTCAGGCTTGCTTTCTGCCTGTAAAGATAACCTGGATTACCTGCTTGTCTGAGCACTGTGGGGTTTTCATTATTACCATTTTTATTTAAAGATGTTTTATTTTTGACATAATACAATAAGGCCTTGTTTTTCTCAATATACCTTTGTATTTTGTTTCAAAAATGGTCAAATCGAAAATTTTTTTTAAAAGAAATTAATTTTTAATCTACAATGAACGTTTAGAACTTGCTTGTTTTAGGCCTACTGTTAATAAACATGTTAAATAAGAAGTTTTAAAATTAAATGTGAATTTTTGGCTGTTCAGGGGTGACCTTAGACTCAGTGTTGTTCAAGGGTATCTCTAGTTTAAAAAGTTGAAAAATGGGCCAGTTCCTTTAGTTTTGCTGTTTAAACAATGATTCTTAAATTTGTATACATTCCCCATGGAAAACCTGGAACCTGGAGAAGCAGAATCATTCAAACAAAGTCTTAAGGTTGATTAGCCCTTCACTAGGTTTGGAGAGCAGAGCCCTCCCCTAGTCTTCCCTGTTTTACGAAGCAGAAGGACTCGGTTGAGCAAATCCTCCATCTTTCCAAAGCTTACAGGACTTTAACTGTCATGGTCACACATTAATGGCTGCCAAACATAAACCCTGATTTTAGTGTGGAGGGGACTGGGAGAGCGCATGTGCCACAGCGTGTGGGAGTGCATGCGGCTGTGTGTGCAGGTCTGAGGAAAGCTTATGGAATCTTGTTTTCTCCTTTTACCATATGGATCTTGGGGATCAAACTCAGGTTGTCAGGCTTGCTGCAAGCACCTTTATCTACTGAGATATCCCAGAACCTCCCTATTTTTAAACATTAAAATGATTACAGAAAAAATGAGAATATTAAAAAGAAAAGAAGTAAGGTATATGCCCAATGTATAGGGATTGGCTCAGTACATGCAGAGTGTTGGCACGGTAATTCTGTGAACATGAACTGCTAACTAGGAGCTAGGCAGGTGTCACTGGTGCTTGCAGTGGGCCAGTGTGCAACTAGGAGCACTGGTGACAGATGACTTAGAAGGTCAACACTCATCTAAGGAAGACAGAACTACCTGATTCCATTCGGTGGTTAGCCTTGTGGGAATGCAGACCAAATACTTCCAGACCTTTCTAATTAAAAAATAAATAATTTTATTTGGAAATAATTTCACTTATAAAAAGTTATAAAAATCATAGTAAGAGACCATCCATCTATGCTCCTTACCCAGCTTCTCATTTTGTTAATACTGGAGTCTGTTTGAACACCCCCCTCCACACACACATATACAAAATACTAACACATGCACAACCTTTTCATGAGCCATGTACATCATAGTCCTTTATTCCTACATCCTCTATTGTGGATTTCCTACAGATAGAACCTGAAATTTCACTATTTTGAGCTGGGAGAATCATGGTGCAATGAAGAAAGGTAAGTTAGGAGGTCCATAAGGAGGAAAGGCAACTAGCCACCTCAAACAGAGCTCAGGACCTCAGAGAGGCTGAAAAGCACAGCACAAGCCATTGTTTGCTTCAGTAAAATCAGTACTTCCAATGTGTGATTGTATGTATAAAGTGCATCTAGGGACTAACCCATAAACATATGTTATAAAACATATGCTAAAATAAATTAGATATAGATACTAGATAAAATGTTTTCTACCCATACCTAGTGAAGCATCTTCCAGCCTCCAGAGCATGTGTCACCCTTTCTTTTTTTTTTCCTTTTAATTATTTATTTACTTTTATTTTATGTACACTGGTGTTCTGCCTGCTAGTATGTATGTGTGAGGATGTTAGATCTCCTGGAACTGGAGTTACAGACAGTTGTGAGCTGCCATGTGGAAGCTGGGAACTGAACCCAGGTCCTTTGGAAGAGCAGTCAATGCTCTTAACCACTGAGCAATCTCTCCAGTCCCCGTCTCCCTTTCTTGCAGATCACATGTCCACACTGTGGGAGAGAAACAGGGGCATACTGTCCCTAAGGCTAAAGACAGGCCCTGTTCCAGCACGCTCTCGCCTCCCTCTTAGAGCACACTATTTATTGCCTTCACACTTATCTGCACCCAAAGTACCCAAAGCCATCTTGCTTCCTTATGCATTTACTGGCTGAATACTTTTCTTTCTGATCCCTGCTAAAACATAACACAAGTTCCTTGAGATCCAGGGTTTTGCCTGACTTATTTATTCCTGATTTCCCAGAACCTAGGAGAGAGTATCACATAGTAAGTACTCATAAAACACCCACTAATGTGTGGGACTAAACTTAGTTCTGTACTGTGTTTCCAGGCTATCTCAGTTCCCCTATCCCAGTGCTTCATTCTCTGTGCACTCCATTTTTCTAGCATGCAACAGGGCATGTACCCTAGCATCCTGCAAGTAGGTAGCAATACACTATCCTATAACAAGAAAAAAAAATCTCAGCTGTAAAAACCTACAGGAGAATCCCACCTTTCTATAAAACACAGAACCAAAATCCCAAACATAAGACTAAAAAATATGTAATTATAATATTTGAAAGGGAAGTGGTCATTCTCCATCAATCATGTTAAGTTGCTGGAGTTTCTGGCAAAGAATGGGACAAGACATGCAGATACCTGATTGTTTTCCATACATCAAAGCCATCCAGAGGCTTGGTTCCATTGGTGCTTCCCCCAGCCAGGTTCACCAGAGTTGGAAGCCAGTCGGAGATGTGCATGAGCTCCTGGGTTTTCACGCCTCTCTGCTTCAGCAAGGGGCTTGCCACAAAGCCTGCTCCTCGGACACCTCCTTCCCACAGGGTCCCTTTTCTTCCACGAAGTGGCCAGTTGTTGCCTCCAGACATGGTCTGCCCACCATTGTCTGAAACACAGGTAAGCCTTGGCATGAGTGGGTGAAAAATATCAAAATGGAGTCTCTTGTGTCAAGCCCTAACAAACAAGAGTATAATGAATGTGAAGCTTAGATTAGGAAGGAGGGAAAACACATATGCCACACGATGAGAGCAAGCTGAAAGACCTTCCCAGAACCACAATCTTGGAGGTTGGGGTGTCATCGTGACCTTATACAAGAATACTCCTGCAAGGACATCCACCCAACAAATGTCAACCTTGGACTATTGCTGTTCTATTACTCACTTCTGTGGCCAAGGATTCAAAATAACTTATGCAATCTTTCTCAGTTTTCATTTTAAAAATATCCCATGTGTCAACCTCTGTAAAAGTGCTCATAGTTACCAAGAAAGCATATTCCCAATGCAATGCTCTCTGCTCTCAGAGAAACTCATTATCTTTGGGACTTTCTCTGCTTGGTAGTTACTGGGAAAATGACAATGGTACGTACCTCTCTTTAAAAAATATTTTCAATTATATGGAGTGTGTGTCTGTATGTATGTATGAGCATATGAATGCAGGCAGGCACCTTTGGAGGTTAGGTGCCCCAAAGCTGGGGTTACAGGCGATTGAGAGACACTTTATGTGGCTGGGTGCTGTAAACCTAACTTAACTAGGTCTCCTGCAAGAGCAGCACACATTCTTTTTTTTTTTAAATAACTTATTTATTTTTATTTATATGTGCATTGATGTTTGACTTGTATGTCTATGTGAGGGTGTCAGATTCCCTGGAACTACAGTTGTAGATAGTTGTAAGCTACCATGTGGGTGCTGGGAATTGAACCCAGGTCCTCTGGAAGAGCAGCCAGTGCTCTTAACCACTGAGTCATCTCTTCAACCACTCCCTCCCAGAAGCAATACACATTCTTGAGGGCTGAAGTCTCTCTGAATGTTAGCTCTTTTATTACCCCTGACCCTGCCTGCAGTAGGAAGGGTTTCAAGGACTTTGCCTAGGGATGGGGAGAGTGGGCTAGACACTAGAAGTGAATCGTGGTATAGTTCCCAGGTGTTAACTTTTTCCACTTTATCTGTGTGAATATTTTGTGTGCATGAAAATGTGCTACATATATGTAGTGCTCACAGAGGCTGTAACAGGGCATTGGATCCCCTGAAACTAGAGTTGTAGACAGTTGTGAGCTGCCATGTGGGTTATGGGATCCAAACCTCAGTCTTCAACAAGAGTAACAAGTGCTCTTAACCACTGAGCCATGTCTCCAGCCCCTGGCTGTTAACTCTTAGTACATTTAAGAATAGAAGGTTACAGGTAACTCTTGTTAAATGGTTCTTGAAGAATAGTGATGAAAACTCTTCCCCTGTCTCCTACTCTTTACTCTTCTCCCACTGGACAATGACTTCCAGTACCAGAAATAACCAGGCTCCAGCATGACACCTGATAATGATCTTTAATCCTCTATGAGTTCTACAGTGTAGATAAGCCTGAGCAAAGCCAAGCAGGAATTTTATATACACTGGACAACAATGAAGAGTACAAAAGCATAAGAGCGCAGGTTCACTAGGTTCATGAAAAGAAAACTCAGGGAAGGGTAATTTAGTGACTCAAAGCCCCTTCAGGAGAGGACACAGACCTTTTAAGATTTATCTTGGAGGATGAGCATAGCTGCACATGACTTTAATCCCAGAGCTCTAGAGGCAGAGGCAGGTGGAGTTCTGAGTTCCAGCAGGCCTGGTCTACAGAGTGAATTCCACGACAACTAGGGCCACACAAAGAAACCCTATCTCAAAAAATAAAAACAAAAAACAAAAACAAAAGAATAAACAAAGAGAGAAACAAGGTGGTGGCGGTGGAGATTTCTAATACTGAGACTGGCCTCTGAATTACCAACCCACTTTCTGCGTGACCTGAGCCCTTTCTTACATGTGAAAAGTAATGGTTTCTTCAGAACCTGCAAACAGTGAAGTTGCGTGGAGGAAATGACAACAATCCCTCCCTTCTTGACAGGATGTCAAGAGGAAGCTTCATTGTACGCCATACCAGAAAAGAGAAGGGTTTTGCTCAAAGATGACAGAAGTTTGAAGGGCCTTGGTGAAAACAGGGTAGAAATCACAAGGACCACTGACCCTGGTTATCTCAGGAGCTAGGGGAGGGCTCAAAGTGAAGCACTGAGTTTAGACTATAGAAAAATAAAGCAGTGATATTTCTTATATACCAAATTTGTAGAATCAGATTAGTTTCCAAAGTACCCAGGTGCTAAGGTAACTTTATTTGCATGTGTATTATACCTAAACATTGCTTTCTGAAACCACTGTTGTCCAAATGAGCCACAGGAAGGTGGCAGGACAGACTTGCTTCATAGAACATTTACACAGTCCTCTTTTTCCTGGGAGGAAGTCCTAAGACATCCAGTGGATACCTGCAATCCAGGTAACCACACTCTGCTTTCTTCCAATATATACACCTAAAATAAAGTTCCATTTATTTTATTTTTATTTTTTTATGTGTATGGTTTTATGGTTCCAGTCAGCTGTGAACCACTATGGGAGTGCTGGGAATTGAACCAGTTCCTCTGGAAGAGCAGCCAGTGCTCTTAACTGCTGAGCCATCTCTCCAGCCCCATAAAGTAAAATTTATAAGTTAGGCACAGTAAGATAGCAACAACAATAACAAGAAAATAGAACAACTATACTATTTTTACAAAAAGCTATATAAAAAAGGGTAAGGGCTGGAGAGATGCTCAGAGGTTAAGAACACTGGCTGCTCTTCAAGAGGTCCTGAGTTCAATTCCTAGAAACCACATGGTGATTCACAACCATCTATAATGAGATCTAGTGCCCTCTTCTGGCCTGCAGGGCATACAGGCAGAACACTGTTTATAAAATAAATAAATCTTTAAAAATAAATAAATAAAAAATAAAAGGGTATGGCACATGTTTGTTGTCCTAGTTGAAGAAGGAAGATGTTTTTCAGCCCAGGAGTTTGAAACCAACCTAAACGATACAGAAAGACCCAATCTCAAAATCAAAAGCTACATGGCTGTGATTTCCCTCCTGCACTATGTTACCACACTATGTGATGCATGAAGAAACGACTCCCGTATGAGCAGGAAATAGACTCCGTTGCACTGGAAGTCTACTTGCAGAAGGGAGTGCTGTTTAAAACTTGGAAGTTACTTATTTTGGAATTTTCCATTTACTATTTTCAGACCATAGTGGACATAGCAGACTAAAACAGTATACTGCTAAGCAGTGAATATGGGGGACTCTAGAATACAGTGTGGGGTGTGTGTATGGGAAGCAATAACTCAAAGTTAGTAAGTACTAACTCCACACCAGGTGCAGATTTCACAGGATTTCAAAGTCTAAGATGGGTACAGAGACATAACTGACAGCAAATGCCAGCTGCTCACTAGATAGGTGACCAGAGAAAACATGCTACCTCAGTTTCCTCATCTTCTTTATGAAGATAATAATTCCTTCACTCCTTTAAAGTGAGAGTGAAATTACACCACCTATGACTACTTTTGCCAGGGCTCCTAGTGCCTGAGTAATAAATAGTAATGACTGTCATTACACCCACAGCCACTCCAACAGGCTAGATTATAATGGTCTTGTTACTTGGAGAAAAAGAGAAGGAGCAGAAGAAGGAGAAGTTGGAGGAGAAGAAGAAGAGAACAGGAGAAAAAGGAGCAGGAGGAGGAAGAGAAGGAGGGGAGGAGGAGGAAAGCCAGGCTTCCAATGGTTTGTTTGATCCCCCAGATCTCTGCTGTACAGCACCAGGCAGTGACATTCCTAGTGCAGAGTGGGCTTATAAAATGGCTTCATCTCCACAAGCAACATCAGCCTAACGGAGAGCTAGTGCATTCTTCTCATGAGACACCAGGAGTACAGATGCTTCCAGGGGACTCTTTATTGGTCTTGGGAAGATGTTCAGGCTCTATCATCACAGTGGCTTCTCATGAAGTCTCTGACACACACATTTGGTTCCTTGCTCTGCTTCATAGAGGAGAGTGTAGAAGGTCTTGAGTTAGGTAACACCACTTTAGTATGGGCACAGCTGAAAAATGGATATCTCCAGTTGATATTAAAGGTGTAGAAGAACTTTTCTTCAAACTCCATTGCAATTTCTAAAAGATTTTTTTAAAAAAGTATGTCTAGTGTGTTCTTCTGTGAGTTTATGTGCATACCCTGTGTGCAAGTGTCTGCAGAGGTCAGAAGAAGGTATTGGACCTCCTGGAGCTGGAGTTACAAGTAATTGTGAGCTGCTATGTGGATTCCTGAAACTACACTCCAGTCTTCTGTAAGAGCTGTAAGGGCTCTGAACCACTGAGCCATCTCTCTATGCATCCCATATTGCATCTTCTCCCCCACCCAAAACTCAAGGTTCAATCACTCATGCAAATTTATGAAATATACATTCCATGTCACTGTCACAGGGCATCAGGCACCTACATCCAATAGACCAGAAGTTCAGAGAAGAAACCATTCAGGTACTCAAATTTCATCGGAAGCCAAGAATGCTGAGAGTGGGAGGAATAGTTTTCCTCACCAAGGGCACACCAATTGGTTATCCAATTCTAAGTGCTCAGCCCCAAAAACATACATAGGAGTGACATTATACAGACTGAGCAGGTTATCTTTATATACTTACAAATATATATGTATATACATATATGTGTATAACATAACGAAAAAAGGGGCTGTGAATTTGAAAGAGAGCAAGGAGGGGTACATGGAAAGGTCTGGAGGGAGGAAAGGAAAGGGGGAAATGATGTAATTGTATTATAAGCTCAAAAATACTTTTAAGAAATGTCCAAGAAGGGAATGCTCACAACCTGATGCCATGAACGGCTGGGGCGGCACAGATTCTATCCTCCTCTGCTGTTTACACCGCTGTAAACAGAAGTGCCGCAGCATGAGAGATGATGGCGCTGTCTCATTTCTAGGCAGACACAGCTCTTTGAAATATTAGTTAATGTGTCTATCCATTCCAAATACTTGGTGTGCTCAATGGAAGATACTGCATGATGGCAGTGGTGGAGATTGGAGGTGGTGGGGACAAGGTCAGGTGTGTCTGGAATCTGATCTGAGTCCGAAGGAGTGAGTCAGAGAGGAAAACACTCTGGCCACTGCTGCTCCTGCAAGGACTGGACATGTCTCCACACAGGTGGCAAGGGGCCAAGGCCGTGAGGAGGTGTGTTTTTGTGATCAGCTCATCGTGATGTTTCTGCCGTTAGCCATGATAAGCTGTCCTACCATCAGTTGGCAAAATGGCTTCCTCTGCCATTTTTTTCAAGACTGCTTTAAGAGAAAAGCATTGTCAATGGACACTTGTGATTTCCACCTGCTTCTCCAGCCATAAAGCTGACTGTATACAGCTGGGCCACAAGAGAAAAGTTCAGTGTCACCTGGGCGTGACACCTCTACATAGCAAAGTACAAAAAGGAGTTTCTTATACTGATCCAGATAAAGATTTTTACAAGCACTATGGAAATACCATACTTCAACCATCCTTCCCCTAATTCTCTACATGGCCAGAATTAATTTTCTCTTGTTAATAATTCATTTTTCAAGAGAGAGTTTAGATTCATTTCCTTACTGACTTATGCAAACATTCCCAAATCAAAATAAGATGGTTTCAGCATTACAGGCTGAAAAGTATGAAACTATTTCCTTTCAGAGAATGTCTTTTTTTTTTTTTTTCAGCAACATTCTGGCAGACACAAAACCTAATTATAAAACCTTTGCTGTCTAGAAAGAACTGTCAAAATAAAACAAATGTTGTCAGATGTAGACTGTAAATCTCACTTTATTATTCATTATTAAATAAAAATAGCTGTCAGAAATCATGGAAAAATCATTTGTTAGCTGAAGATCTAGGCAAAAATATTTAAGACCATGAAACTGACACCGCATCTGTATTCAGCTGATAAAAAATAAAATTAGGCAAGATGGCGGCGCCAGGAGGACTCTCATTCTGAGCAGCAGCACAGCAGGATTGTCACAGTGACAAGCAAGCAGAACTCACGGCCATAAAACACAAGTGATTGTGTTTCCCAGGTGAGAGGATACCCCACGGTGGGGGATTCAATCAGCTTTAACTCACCCGGCTAAACCTCAGAAGAGATCCTGGTTCCACCAGGTACTTGGTCGCCAGCCCAGAGCTACAGGCCAGTGTGATCTGGTCACTGTCCCAGACTGAACTGTGGGCCCACAACACCACAGACTGGATTTTCCAGTCGAGAGATAACCCCACGGAGCAGGAAACGATTGGGACTGACCTTAGGTCACCCAGACATCCCCTGGAAAAGACTCGGGTTCCGCAGGCACCCCAGGAGCCAGCCTGGAGCCAGAGCCAGGGATCCAGGCGCCTGCACAGAGCCCTGTCAGCCTGCGCGCCTGATTCGCCGCCTCAGATAGAACTGTGGGCACCAGGGTACCAGGGCACCAGAGACTGCGTTTCACTGTCAGGTGCAAACCCACAGGGAGGGAAACAGCTGGTCTGATCTCAGAGCACTCAGCCGACACCCCTACCCCGAAAAGGTCTCGGGAAAATTACCCAGTTTGTGCAGCCGCCAAGGCTCCCAAAGGCCAGAAAGGCGGAGCCACAAGCAGGCATCTGTGCCTGTGGGTTCTACTTGCCACCCCAGACAGAACAGCGGTCCTCAAAGCAAAGACTGGGTGTCTCTGGCAGGAGGAAACCCCGAGAGGAGGGGATCATCAGGTCTAATTCTCAGGACATCCAGCACCAAAAGACTTTCTGGATTCACGCAGACTCTAGGCTCTAATGCAGGCAGGAGCACTGTGCTCAGCCGCCATTATTGAGTTCCCCTAGGGCACTGGGACACACAGCTGCATCCTCAGACCTACAAAAGGCAGAGAGCCATTACAGCAGCCCTCAGATACTGTGCCAAGGATCAACCAGTTACCCCTAGCTAGACTGACAAAACTGTGGGAATCCCTGGTCCTTCAAGAGGGCTGCACCCACAGCATCTGGACCAGAGCAGTGCCTGCACCGCCATCCCAGACAGGGACACACAGCTTCTGGTCCAGAGTGAGGCACCCAGCCTCCAGACCAGAGCAGCACCCCCAGGCGCCAACTCAACCTAGGTGCACATTCTCCAGGCCCAGAGTGGAGCACTCAGCCTCTGGCCCAGAGACATGCTGGGCGTACCTCTCACTTTCCCGGACAGAACTGTGTGCCCCAGGATAACAGACTAAGTTTCCCTGTTGGGAGAAAACCCCACAGCTAGGGAATCAGCAGGTTCTTCAAGAGGACTGTACCTGGAAATTTAGTGAGCAGCAGCACACTAAATTTATAGCGAGAAACCCAGCAGTGGGGCAGCTGTCTTGAGAACTTCTATGGGTAAGAGGAGAGCCCCCCCTGCCTAACAAAGACCACAGCTACTACTCAGGGCTATACACCTGAGGTGAGCAGTGGCAATTCCTGAGAAACACTGGCCATACAGTGACCATAACCAAAAAGCAGAGGACTCCTACAGGAAAAATCATCTCAGCCAAGGGGATTCTCCCTACCTCAGGACTCCAGGAAGCACAGAAACTAACAGCCAACACCTAAAACAGCCCAATGGGTAGAGGTCAGCGTAAAAGCTCAACCAACAAAAGACAGCAATATGGCATCTCCAGAACCCAGCCATCCAGGGGCGAGCAGCCCTGGACAACCCAGCATAATAGAAAATCAAGAAGATGACCTTACATCTATGCAGATGAAGAGGATAATACAGGAAACAAATAAAATACGCAAAGAATTAGAGGAAGATAAAACCAAACAGATCATGGCTATCAGTAAAGAAATGGAGGAAGTTAAAGACAAGCAGATTATGGCCATCTGTGAAGAAATACGGGAAGATGCAGCCAAACAGTTTTTGGCCTTCAGAGAAGAAATAATTAAATCACTGAAAGAAATAAAAGAAACAGAGTTGAAGGAACTAAAAGAAAAACAGGAAAATACAATCAGACAGGTGAAAGAAGTAAACAAAACAACTCAAGACCTGAAGATAGAACTGGAAAAATTAAAGAAAACACAAATGGAGGAAATAATGGAGAGGAAGAATTTAGGGAAGAAAACAGGAACTACAGAGGTAAGCATAACCAACAGACTACAAGAAATGGAAGAAAGAATCTCAGGTGTAGAAGATACAATGGAGGAAATCGATGTATCTGTCAAAGAAAATGTTAAATCCAAAAACTTCCTGACACAGACCGTCTAAGAAATCCAAGACAATATAAAAAGATAAAACCTAAGAATAATAGGTATAGAGGAAAAAGAAGACTCCATTCTCCAAGGCCCAGAAAATATTTTCAACAAAAATCATTGAAGAAAATTTCCCCAAGTTAAAGGAGAAGCCAATAAGGATACATGAGGCCTACAGAACACCCAACAAATTTGACCAGAAAAGAAAATCCTCCCGCCACATAATAATCAAAACAGTAAGTATACAGAACAAACAAAAAATACTAAAAGCTGCAAGGGAAAAAGGCCAAGTAACATATAATGGCAAACCCATTAGAATAACACCTGACTTTTCAACAGAAACTATGAAAGCCAGAAGGGCCTGGACAGATATCATGCAGACCCTAAGAGAACACAGATGACAGCCCAGACTACTATACTCTGCAAAACTCTCAGTCCTCATAGACGGAGAAAACAAGATATTCAATGACAAAAACAAATTTCAACAATACCTACACACAAATCCAGCATTACAGAAGACACAGGAAGGGAAAATACAACCCAAGAAAATTAGCTTCTGTCAAGAAAACACAGGAAATAATTAACCTTACTACAGTGAAACTAAAAGCAACCAAGCACACAACCTTATGACCACAACCAACATCAAAATCAAAGGATCTAACAGCCACTGGTCATTAATCTCTCTCAACCTCTCTCAACATCAATGGACTCAACTCTCCAGTAAAAAGACACAGATTAACAGAATGGATATGTAAACAAAACCCAGCAATCTGTTGCATACAAGAAACACACCTAAGACACAAAGATAGATATTACCTGAGGGTAAAAGGTTGGAAGACGACTTTCCAAGCAAATGGACCCAAGAAACAAGCAGGAGTAGCCATTCTAATATTTGATAAAATAGACTTTCAACCAAAATTAATAAAAAGAGATGGGGAAGGACACTTCATACTCATCAAGGGAAAATTGCACCAGGAAGACATCACAATCCTGAACATCTATGCCCCAAATACAAGAGCACCCACATTTGTAAAAGAAACATTGATAAAATTTAAACCACATATAGATCCCCACACATTAATAGTGGGAGACTTCAACACCCCACTCTCAACAAAGGACAGGTCAACAAAAAAGAAATTAAAAAAGAAACAATAACTCTGACAGAGGTCATGAATCAAATGGACCTCACAGACATTTACAGAACTTTACACCCAAACACAAAAGAATTTAACTTCTTCTCAGCACCTCATGGAACCTTCTCCAAAATAGACCATATAGTTGGTCACAACACAAGTCTCAACAGATACAAGAAGATTGAACTAATCCCTTGTATCTTGTCTGATCACCATGGAATAAAGCTGGACCTCAACAACAACAGAAATAGCAAAAAGCCTACACACACAGAAACTGAATAACTTGTTACTAAATGACAGCTGGGTCAGGGAAGAAATAAAGAAGGAAATTAAAGTCTTCCTAGAACTCAATGAAAATGAAGACACAACATACCCAAACTTGTGGGATACAATGAAAGCAGTGCTAAGAGGAAAGTTCATAGCACTAAGTGCCTTCAAGAAGAAATTCGAGACAGCTCATTCAAGCAACTTAATGGCCCACTTAAAAACCCTAGAAAAAGAAGAAGCAGACACACCAAAAAGGAGTAGACAGCTGGAAATAATCAAACTCAGGGCTGAAATCAATCAATTAGAAACAAATAAAACAATTCAAAGAATCAATGAAACCAAGAGCTGGTTCTTTGAGAAAATCAACAAGATAGAAAAACCCTTAGCCAAGCTAACTAAAAGGCAGAGAGACACCACCCAAATCAACAAAATCAGAAATGAAAAGGGTGACATAACTACAGACACTGAGGAAATCCAAACAATCATTAGGACTTACTTCAAAAGTCTATATGTCACAAAATTTGAAAATCTAAATGAAATGGACAATTTTCTTGATCGATTTGACTTACCAGAGCTGAATCAGGAACAGGTAAATCAATTAAATAGTCCTATAACCCCCAAAGAAATAGAAGCAGTCATCAAAAGTCTCCCATCCAAAAAAAGCCCAGGACCAGATGGCTTCAGCTCAGAATTCTACCAGACCTTCAAAGAAGAGCTAACTCCAATTCTCTTCAAACTATTCCACAAAAATAGAAACAGAAGGAATTTTACCAAATTCATTCTATGAAGCCACAGTCACCTTCGTACCTAAACCTCACAAAGACCCAACAAAGAAAGAGAATTTCAGGCCCATCTCCCTTATGAACATTGATGCAAAAATACTTAACAAAATACTTGCAAACCGAATACAAGAACACATCGAAGACATTATCCACTATGACCAAGTAGGCTTCATCCCAGGTATGCAGGGGTGGTTCAATATACGGAAATCCTTCAATGTGATCCACCATATTAACAAACTCAAAGAAAAAAACCACATAATAATCTCCCTAGATGTTGAAAAAGCATTTGACAAAATCCAACATCCATTCATGTTTAAAGTACTGGAGAGATCAGGGATACAAGGCACATACCTAAACATAGTAAAGGCGATATGCAACAAGCCTATAGCCAACATCAAACTGAACAGAGAGAAACTTAAGGCAATCCCACTGAAATCAGGGACAAGACAAGGCTGCCCACTCTCTCCATATCTCTTCAACATAGTGCTGGAAGTCCTTGCTAGAGCAATAAGACAGTTGAAGGAGATCAAGGGGATACAGATGGGAAAGGAAGAAGTCAAATTATCACTATTTGCAGATGATATGATAGTATACATGAGTGACCTCAAAAACTCTACCAGGGAACTCCTACAGCTGATAAACACCTTCAGCAAAGTGGCCGGATACAAAATTAACTAAAAAAAAAATCAGTAGCACTCCTGTATACAAAAGACAAAAGGGCTGAGAAAGAAATTAGAGAAACAACACCATTCACAATAGCCACAAATGACATAAAGTACCTTGGTGTAACTCTAACCAAGCAAGTCAAAGACTTGTATGAAAAAAATTTCAAGTCTCTGAAGAAAGAATTAGAGGAAGATGAGAAGATGGAAAGATCTCCCATGCTCATGGCTTGGCAGGATTAACATAGTAAAAATGGCCATCTTACCAAAAGCAATCTACAGATTCAATGCAATTCCCATCAAATTGCCAACACAATTCTTTACAGACCTGGAAAGAAAAATTCTCAACTTCATATGGAATAACAAGAAACCCAGAATTGTTAAAACAATCCTCTACAATAAAAGATCTTCTGGAGGTATCTCCATCCCTGATCTCAAGCTGTACTATAGAGCAACAGTTATAAAAACTGCATGGTACTAGCATAGAAACAGAATGGTGGATCAATGGAATCGAACAGAAGACCCAGAAATAAACCCCCACACTTATGGACACCTGATCTTTGACAAAGATGCCAAAACCATACAATGGAAAAAAGATAGCATCTTCAACAAATGGTGCTGGTCCAACTGGATGTCTACATGTAGAAAAATGAAAATAGATCCATACTTATCACCCTGCACAAAACTGAAGTCCAAGTGGATCAAAGACCTCAACATAAAACCAGACACATTAAATCGGCTAGAAAAAAAAGTGGAGAATACCCTAGAACTCATTGGTACAGGAGAAAACTTCCTGAACAGAACACCAACAGCATAGGCTCTAAGAGCAACAATCAATAAATGGGACCTCATGAAATTGAAAAGCTTCTGTAAAGCAAAGGACACTGTCATCAAAACAAAGTGACTGCCTACAGATTGGGAAAAAATCATCACCAATCCTTTATCTGACAGAAGACTCATATCCAGTATATATAAAGAACTAAACAAGCTGAAAAGCAGCAAACCAAGTAATCCACTTAAAAAATGGGGAACAGAGCTAAAGAGAAAATTCTCGGTAGAGGAATATTGAATGGCAGAGAAACACTTAAAGAAATGCTCAACCTCATTAGCCATTAGGGAAATTCAAATCAAAACAACCTGAGATTTCACCTTACACCCATCAGAATGGCCAAGATGAAAAAATCAAGGGACAACACATGCTGGAGAGGTTGTGGAGAAAGGGGAACCCTCCTCCACTGTTGGTGGGAATGTAAACTTGTACAACCACTCTGGAAAGTAATCTGGTGCTTTCTCAGACAACTAGGAATAGCGCTTCCTCAAGATCCAGCCATACCACTCCTAGGCATATACCCAAAAGAGGCTCAAGTATACAAAAAGGACATTTGCTCAAACATGTTTGTAGCAGCTTTATTTGTAATAGCCAGAAGCTGGAAACAGCCCAGATGCCCCTCAACTGAAGAATGGATGCAGAAACTGTGGTACATCTATACAATGGAGTATTACTCAGCAATGAAAAATAAGGAAATCATGAAATTTGCAGGTAAATGGTGGGACCTGGACAGGATCATCCTGAGTGAGTTGTTCCAGAAGCAAAAAAACATGCATGGTATATACTCACTCATATAAACATACAACATAGAATAAACCCACTAAAATCTGTACATCTAAACAAACTAAGCAAAAGAGAGGACCCTAACTAAAAATGCTCAATCCCAATCCTGAAAGGCAAAGAGGATGGACATCAGAAGAAAAAGAAAATAGGAATCAACCTCGTTACTTGCTACAGAGAGCCTCTGAAAGCCAGAAGAAAACAGGAAAGAACCTAGGAACCTGCCACAGAGGGCCTCTGAAAGCCTCTGCAGTAGACTGTCAAAGCAGATGCTGAGTCTGATGGCCAACTGATGGGCAGAGTGAATGGAATTTTATGTAAGAAGTGGGAAATAGTAAGAGCTGGAGGGGACGGGAACTCCACAAGGAGAGCAACAGAACAAGATAATTTGAACACAGGGAACTTCCCAGAGACTCATACTCCAACCAAGGACTATTCGTGGAGATAACCTAGAACCCCTGCACAGATGTAGCCCATGGCAGTTCAGTGTCCAAGTGGTTTACATAGTAATGGGAAGAGGGACTGCCTCTGACATAATCTGATTGGCCTGCTCATTGATCACCTCCCCCTGATGGGGGAGCAGCCTCACCAGGCCACAGTAGAGGACAATGCAGCCACTTTTGATGAGAACTGATAGACTAAGATCAGAAAGAAGGAGAGGAGGACCTCCCCTATCAGTGGACTTGGGGAGTGGCATGCATGCAGAAAGGGGAGGGAGGGTGGGATCGGAGGAGAGGAGGGAGGGGCTTATGGGGGATACAAAATGAATAAAGTGTAATTAATAAAAATTAAAAAAAGAAAATCTAAGTATGACAACACTAATTCTTAGGACTGACTACCCCCCCCAGACAGTCTGTCTAGGGGCTTCGCCGTGTGAGGGTAACCTGAACCACCGGCTCAATCTCTGCCTCTTGTTCTAAGGATGCTTTGGCCAAGGCTTCCCCAAGACTTCCTCCTCTTCCCACCAACCTGAAAGGCAGAGAGTCCTTCCTCATTTTCTCGCCAGAGCTCAGGCTTCTCTTTACGGGGACACCATTGTGGGTGTGATGGGTAGATGTAGAGAAACATCATTCTGCAAAGGGGAAGCCTCTGTCCCAGAACTATACTGCTGGTTGATAACTGATATTCATTTTCTACATCAGTTTATGTCTACGACTTAGTGTTTTCTAGAGATCTAGGGAAATTCAATACTTTCATGTTAAAAGATTCTGAGAAAGTAACCATCAAACCAGATGCTCAAAAGGCTGACATTCATCTCACCACATTTAAGCATTTCTGCCTGCATTGGACATGCACTAATGAATAAATTCAAACCATCTCTCCAGTTCATTGCCTATTACCTTGCACCCACTGTCCTGGGTAAGGCACACCCTTTACCTGCCTTACTGCCCTGGGTAAGGCACACTCCTTGCCAGGGCTTCTGGGGTAAGTAGGTTTTATCATGTGGCCAGCACTGCTGTTCTTGTAAAGCCCCAGACCCATCATGCCACATCTACATTTCCAGTTGATTCCTCATGACAGGAAAGTTCAGACTTCAACCCCATTGACGGAATCCTTTACACACATGGCCTAAACCTGCTTTGTGGGAACCCACATGCTTCAATACATACAACTAAGTTTTTCCACTGTTAGACTATTCCATGACCAGTCAGACTAACGTCTATGTATGAATTGGTTTCCTCACATAAACACACATCCTTTTTCATTCCTGCTGGACTCAGACTCACGATTAAATGTCAGATCTTTTGTGAACCTGTAACCTAGTACCCCAAATCTCTCCCAGGCCATTATCTTCATCACTTTGGTGATATTTATCCTTATTGGCTCTTTGTGGCTTCCCCCCCCCCCATAACTCTTCTCCTAGGGATTAAGGATGAAGCTCTGCTGTCTGTGTTTGCACGACCTCACAGAGGACCAGCTAACAGAAACAGAACAAGTAAATGAAAAAGATGCTACCCACTCCAAATAGTGAGTGAAGATACTTCAAATTTACTCGTGACATCACACAGTTTTCTAAGTCCCTGCCCAGCGCTGCCTTACCTTGACCTTATAGAAAGAAGATGGTACTTTAATAGACAAATGAACAGGTGAAGCATCAGGGCCCCGGTGAGGATGTAAATGAGTATCAAACCTACAACTATGAGAATTGCTTGCCCCACCTGGTATGTGATCAGTCATGCTGAGGTTTAAGGGAGCTGCCTAAGAACACTTTGGAAAACACTGGCCTGCAAGAGGCTCTCCAGATCACACCTTAACAACTTGTTTTGAGTTCTGCCATGGGCCAGGGCCTCCCTACCTCTAGAATATGGCAGCCTATGTATGAGACATACAAACCCTTCTCATGGTGTAAGGGAGAAAAAGAGTCAGGATCTCTTCTTCCTTTGTAAGCAATAACCTGACCTGACAAAAGAGATGGCATCAGACAGGTGGAGAGCTGGCTCGGGGCTAACAGCGCTTTGCCACTTCTGCTGCAGACACAGGGCTGTTGTTTTTATCCATATGAGGCTGCCCTCAACTGCCTATACCCCCAGGGATGTGACACCTTCTTCTGGCTTCCGTGGCTACTAACCCATGCAACTACAAATAAATCAAAATAATTACTTTTTGTGCTGAAATCAGAAGGGCAGACACATGACCATTACAAATTAGACAGCCCAGACACAGGGAGCAGGTGGTACAAGGGCCTTATTCAATTACACAGGTTTTTGACATCAAGGTCAAGGTCTCTTTTAGTTAAAGACTAACTAGGTAACTTTTCTTTTCTTTTCTTTTTTTGTAGTGCAGGGAGTAGAACTGAGAGTCTCCTACATATGAGGCCCTGTAACTGAACACTGCCCTCAGCCCAGTGAATTATATTCATAAAAGATCAAGAATTCAGTGATGGCTAGGTATGAACAAAGATCCACCTAGTTGTTTTATGACAGCTGTCACTTATTTCCACCATTGTTACTGACACTTCACTAATGTCACTGAAACAGATTCAAGGATAGGATTACAAATTTGGGTAGGATATTCAGTTCCTGAGCCTGGGAAGCCAAGATAACAAAACCCACCTTAATACAGTATCTGGCACTGAAGCACTACCCAGACATTAAAGATAGTCTAAACTTTGATGTTAGAGCTACATTTTGAGGTACTGTACTGAGAGCTCTCTAGATTACAGGCTACATTGTGAGTGATTTCTTGCAAGTAGAAGATTACAATGAATCATGATGGGTTTTGTTATTATTAGGGAAAACTCAGGATGACTCCTTTTTGTTTCTATGGGTTTAAATGAAGTTCATCAGTTAACTGTGGCTTAGTCATCACAGCTTGAGGTTAAAATAAAGCATCAGAAGCTGAATATTCATCCAGATGTTCATCTAAATATCTGTAGGGGTTGATGGTGGTTTCTTTGCTCAGGGGAGAAAAGCGCTGTGATCCCGGGCTCCTGGCTCCATACTTCTTCATACTTCTTGGCCCTTTTGATTTTAATAGCAGTCAGCAAGGGAAGATCCTGCTGAGAGGTCCAAGAGGATTGTGGGAAAGTAGGCGATTTGGCAGCCATTCACCAAATAACTGATGTGGCCATCAGAGAGCTGAGATAAAGGAAGATGAATGTGAGGGAAGGCCAAAACCAGGACTGGTGGGATTCAAGAGAAGGAGTGTAAGTGCTGCAATAATAAAGCAACTTCCTCATTTTGACGTTAGGAATGTCGTTGTTTGGGATGATGAGAGACCACTGAGATTTTTATCTCTTCTTTGAAATGTAGTAAGGGCAAAAAGACACAAAAATCTGTTGAAAGGCCAAAAAGTTTTCTCTGAAAGTCACAATGGTACTGGGAACTGGAAAAGTATTCTAATTTAAAGCACTCTGATCACAGGTAAGGTTTTTGTAATTTAAAGCATGGCATCCACAGACCTGGGAGCCCCTTAGATGAAGTTGTAAGATCAGCAGGAGGGTGGCAAGATGCCTGCTCTTGGAAAGCATACTAAAACTCAGTTTAAGCTTTGTTCCCAGAGCCTCTAATACGTGGTTCAGAAGAGAAGGGTCACATGTGCTAAGCCAAAGTGCAAAATGTATGTTCTAGTCTAAAAAAAAAAAAAAGGAAAATCTTCCTTGTCTTTCCCATGTTTGATTTCACAGGAAATATTCAATTTTAATTTTTTTGTACAAATTTCCAGGCAAAACTACATTTTAGGGCCCTGAGAAGTATTAGTGCTTACTGACAAACTCATTTAACTTCTCTTCCACACCTAAAAACCATTCTTGATGATGAGGTAATTCTTTACTAGACTGCTGTTTAATCGTTCACTGACACCAAATTAAGAAAAAATAAACCAATTACAGCAGAAGTACTTGAATATTAGGCACACTTGGGACAACAGGAAGACACTGAAAAAACTATTAACAGAAAACAGACTTGTTTCCAGATAATGGATGTATTACCAATATACATGGTGAGGAAAATGAAGGTTGAGGCCAGCAGGCCTCAGGGATTGCTAAATCAGAGAATGCTAGAATATTCCATTTAGGCAAGCATAGGCTACTTTGTTTTTTATGCTTCCAAATAAGGAATAGAAGTTAAATGTGTCAAAATCTACAGAGCTGATGTAAATTACATAGCACACTCAATGTCAATATTTTTCTGAGTCTCTTCAGGGTTACTCAGAAAGGTCAGTGAACTGAACTGAGTGGCCATTTCCCCAGAGTACTTCTTTGATGCCTTGCCAGATGCTAAAGGCTCTCCAGGTCTGGAGATTCAGACAAATACTATAAGAATCAGCCAGCACTTCTCTCTGAAGAACAGAGGGAGGAAATACTCAATGGCAGACACAAAAATAACTCCGTAAGCCAGACATGAAGCAGTTTAATTTAAAAATGTCAGCTACAGAGTGCAAGAAAAAGATTTTCTCTTTAGATCTTTTAGATCTGCGGGACAACACTTGCTCCAAGGCCAAAAAGAGGAAACTCTGGGAGTCCCCAGAACACTATACTTTCATATGGCCAAAAGCAGTTCTCTGACCAGTGCAGTGGAGTTTGGGTGAGACTTGGTGACATCAGAAATCCCAAGCAAGTGAAGCGCCACTGTAGTGAGCACAGTTGGAAATGAGAAGGTGAGAAGCAGCTCCTATTTGTGCCCAGCAAGAGGAGAGCAGGTAAACAAGATGGGAAGTGAAAACATGCAAACAGCCATGAACCAGGATGAAACCAAGACTAAACAATCTGCCTAAGCAAAACAAATATCTCTGAGCAGTCACAACAGGCTCATGTAGTCCAGCCTATCAGAGACCAGCACAGGGGCCTAAAATGGCTCACATTGCAGTCTACGGATACGAGTGGCATCCGGTCTCTGAGCAGGCTAGAATCTGCATCAGGAATCCAGAGACTGTCTCTACAGAAGAATGTAAGAAGAAAGACCTGAGTGTTAAAGATAAGCCATGCACTGTGCCTGTTTTTCTAACATCAAGTGATCCAAGTTCCTGCATATAAGAAAAATACTACATGAAACAGAGTAAAATGTTAGAATGAATACCACCCCATCATTTAGATACTGAGAGGCTCAGGGCACAGTTAAGGATAGTTTAGACTTAAGAAAAAAAATCTTTTCTATTCACATCATTGATTCTGTATTTATCCATATAAGGTAAATCTTCACAGATGTTTCTTCCAGAATCATCTTTAAATGCACATGAAATCCATGCTGGAGTGAAGTGATGTTAGATTTGAATACCAAAAAAAAAAAAAAAAAAGCTAGCCATAAATCAAACAGAATGCCTTTGGTGGCTTTTTATCTCCACTGCAATAATGCTTCCAGATAGTTAGGTTTTTCTCATTCCTTGTAATTCTGTCACCTCAACCCAGGAAGCAATCCAGACAGTCAATGCTTGTCCTTTGGGAATGGAGAGTCAACAGATGAGTGGGCTGAAGCAGTTTTTCAGAGCTAGTTAGAGCAGGGAAGAAGACAGCATAAAAAGCAAGAAAATGTAGCTGCATCCCTAAAAAGATACTTTGGGCCCCACCCCACACAGCCCTGGAAATCCTATCCCAACATAGAATGACGGTCTATGGGAAGGCCTATCTCATACCCTAGAAGAGACTGGGGGCAGAGGAGGGAACAGCAAGGCTCTGCATTTTCAGGTGCCAAGTGTAGTGTGGTGGCAGCAGGTATCACTGGTTGCACAGGAGAGGAAAGGCAGACCACATCGAGCACAGGGGAAATTCAAGTCCACTCATGAATGTTCTGTCTGTTGTTGAGGAGCGTACAAATGGATGTGGAGGTGGTTCAAAGAGTTTCTGCCAAAGGGAGGCCCAGGATGGTCTTGATGGGAGAAACTGGAGGTCTAGCGGGACCAGGAATGTTTCCATTTAGGCAGGTGTAGGAGTGAGAACTGTGTGGACCAGGCACTCCTACCTCCCACTCCAGCTCCAGTGTGTTGGTTTCTTGGAGAGGAGCCGGGAAAGGAGACTATAAATTAACTGAGATGACCTGCACAGACTGAAAGCAGTTATTGTTTTTTTGTTAAAACAGACAACCACTGGATGAATGACTTATAAAGGCAGCAGCTTAGGGTTCTGGTGGGCTCTGAGGTCTAGGCCTGCAGGTCCAGTAAAGGTCCCCCTCAGTGCTGCATAATCCTATGGCAGAAAACAGGAGAACTAAAGAGATAGGACAGAGAGATTTTACAACAGTTTTATTCCTGTAGTAACAGCCTTAATCCATCCATGACCACACGATTTCTTAAAGTCCCTGTCCCTCAAGTATAGACACGGTGGGAATTAAATTTCATCTTGGGAAGGGACATGCAAGCCATAACTTGAGGCTGCCTCCACACAGCAGAACAGGGGACTAGGCGGTCCTGGATTCACTTAAGAGGAAAAAGGAAGTTTTACATTGCACTTCGAAGTCTGAACACTGAAATTTGAAGTTACTCTGTACATGTGCAAGTGTTGGAAATTTAACAAAGGTGCTAAGCTTAATGGAGAAAAACAGTTTTTGCAACAAATGATGCTAGTCTATGTTGAATAATAAAACACCACGTCAAAAGCAAAACAAACCATGACCAATCCCTACTTCATGACATACATTAAAAACTAAAGACAGTTACATTACAATTCAACAACAAAGAGACAAAGAAACATTTCTCCAAAAAAGATAGCTAAATGGACAACAAGCACATAACAAGATGCTAAACATCATTTGTCATTAAGTAGGCATAAGCCAAAACCACAGGCGATGCCACTTTAAACTATACTAAAAACCTGATGGCTTCAATGTTAATCAATTAGAAGCAATTATGCTGCTGCTGGAAATGCAACACTATGTAGCTACTTGGAAAAACATTTAGGCAGCTCCTCAGAAGGCTAAATTTAAGGTCTATATATAATAGTTACTTTTATGTCACAATAAAATACAATAGAGCATGAGTCTCTAATGTATAAAACGTACAAAATCGATGAATCTTGAAAACATTACACTAATCAAAAATGAGATATAAATGACAAAATACTGTGTAGTTTTATTTATATGACGTGTCCAAAACAGGAAAAATCTGTATAGAAAAAAAAGCAGATAATGATTACAGGTTTGGGAGGGGCAGGAATGAGAACAACTGATAATGGGTATACAGGATTTCTTTTAGAGCTGATAAGCAATATTGGTTTCGATTGCTGTGATAAAACACAGACTGAGGGTTCAGAGAGATGGCTCCATGATCAGGAGAGCACTTGCTGCTCTTCTAGAGGACCTTGTTAGTCTCAGCACCAACATGGTGGCTCACAGTCGTCTGTGACTATAGTTCTTTGGAATCCAATGACCATTCTGGCCTCCACAAGCTCTGTGTATGTATGGTACGCATTCCTACATGGAGGCAAATTCTTATACACATCAACCAGAAACAAATCTGTTAACAAAAACAACACTAACAAAAAGCAACTTGGGAAGAAAGGTTATTTGGCTTATACTTCCATGCCATAATCCATCACTGAAGGAAATCAGAACAGGAATTCAAGGCAGAACCCTGAAGGCAAGAACTGAAACAGAGCCATGGAAGAGAGCTGCTTACTGGCTTGCTCCCCTATAGCTTGCTCGTCCTGCTTCTTATACAGCCCAGGACCTGCCCAAGGCTGACACTGATCTCAATGGCCTGAGTCCTCCCACATCAATCATTATCAACAAAATGCCTTGTAGACTTTCATACAGGCCAATCTGATGGAGGCATTTCCTCAACTGAGGTTCCCTTAAAGGTATCTTAAAGCCAACTTTTTGTTACACTACAGATTTGTATAAAAGACTAGTGAGACCCATAATGGTAAGAGCATAAGCAAGGTGGGTAATGACATAACTTCAAAAGAAGAGAGTGAAGTTCTGGTCAGCTACTGGATGCCTTTGCAATGGAGCGAGCATCTTGAATGTGCTGGCCTTTGGATAAGAGGCTGGTTGGAGAAGAACTTTCACAAGTAGCAAAGTTCTTCCTACCATCACAGGAATGCACACAGTCTGCTTCATGGGAATTACCCATACTCACCACTCTCCCTTGTCTGGTTCAGGACACATCAAGGATGAGTCTTGGGGCACAGATAGACTTCTTCTAACTATCAAAACCCTGAGCTTTTGGGACAGATTGTTCACTAATGCTTTCATCAGGGCATCATATTGACTTGGCTTCTTATAAATAAAACACACTTGTGCACGCATGTGCACAAACCAGTAGATGTGTTCTGGAGCCAGTGGGTGTCTCTTAACTTTACAGGCCCTTACTTTGATAACCCCATTTCTCAGTGGAGTCTTTTGGGCCAAGCTGATCCTATAAAACACCCATCAGGAAACACACAGTTTAGTTTCGGAAAGCTTTCTGTATGTAGCCAGAGAGACTGCCTCATTGTTTATCCCACTTTTGGCTTCCAGAAAGTTTAAATACGAATCAAGTGGAAAATGACTTCAAAATAGATAAGGGATTACACCAACTGCCATGAAAATACATTAACTCTCTCAGACATGAAATGGTGTGCTGGCAGTTGCTTTTTTGGTTTTAAAATTACTGATAATAAAAATCCAATTGTTCTATCTGCATTTCCATGAATTTTGACAACCACATAACAACAACCATACTTAAGAAATGGAGCATCCCAGGAGGACTCTCTGAGACGTCTCTGTAGTCAAGCTGTACATCCAACCCCAGTCCCTGGCACTAGTCATAGCTTTCCACCCTCCAAATTTTGCTTTTGTCAAAATGTTGCACTTAAAAAAAAATCCCACAGTATGATATTAGCCTAGTTTCTTTCCTTTTTCTCAGCATAATGTGTTGGCTCTTCGTCCATGCAAGTGTGTGTGGGAACATTCCTTACACACTGTGGGAAGGTCCACACTCCTTCACCCATCCACTAGTTAGTTCCTTGTGGCTTTTATCAGCTACCAATAAAGTTGGACTGAGTGTGCAGCTCGGTGAAAGAACATTTGTGTGAGGCCCTGTGCTCCACTGTGAAAGGAAATGCTACAAACATAAAGTATAGATTTTAAATTAAAAAAAAATCTTTTTGAGACAAAGTTTCATATATCTTAGTTAGGCTCCAAGTATGAAGTCCAGGATGATCTTGAACTTCTGATACTCCTCCTCCTAAGTTCTGGGATTACAGGTGTCTGAGGCAGTGCTGGGGATCAAATCCAGAGCTTTGGTAGCGCGACTCCAAATGAGCTACACCCTTGGTCCCAGGACTTAAATTTTTACAGAATAGGATTGTTCCCTTTAAGAATTAGTTTTCAGTGGTTTATGATTTGGGTGTTGTTTTCTTGTAGTTTGTGTGTAGATGTTTTTCTGACTTTCTTTAATCTATATGGAACCTTTCACTAAATTCATACTATTTTCAGACATTACTCCTGCATTATATTTTCTGCATCAATATTTCTTTACTTTGAGAAATCTAACACCATGCAGATCCTTTTTAACCCTCACCATTAAAGTTGTGTAATTCCGATGGGCCCATCTTGAAGCTCACTGATACTTTTCACTGTCATGTGGGCCACTACAGCATTTTCTAAATTTCAATAGCATGGTTTTCAGTTAAAAATACTTCATTTGTTGACTTAATTTGCTCATTTGGTTATGGCTCCAATTTCTCTACTGAGAACTTTTGTTTTCCATTCATTTCAAGACTCCTGCCATTATCACATGGAGAAGGGCTGCAAAAATCTGTTGACCTTACAGAAGCAGCTTCAGAGACTTGGAGAGGCCTCTCCCTACAGTGCGCAGGGTGATTACAGAGACTTAGGGGCAGTCATTGCAGAGAATACGTGGCCCAACTCTAACCAAGTCACTTCTACCACCCCTTCTAAGGCTCTGGGAACATTGTGGAAGAGGAGGCAGGAAGGATATAAGAGCCAGAAGATGGAAGGAAGGCTATGAAATGCCAGCCCTAGGTTTGAATACAAGTACTGGAACCATTAACTCACATCAACTGTAGTCACTGCACTGGGCCCACACAAGACCAGCCCTGTCAACACCCAGTCAAGAAGGGGAGAGAGGCTCACAGAGGCCTGCCCTTTACCTATCAACTACTGGCTATTAATAGAATTTGTGAGAGGGGGAAACACTGTTTTTAGTTTTCTAACCTCTGATGAGCCCTCCAGGTTCCAATAGGCAGCTTTAAAGTCATGGTCATACATACAACCCTGGTTAATCTTTGTAGGTCACAAAACAAATAGAGATGACTGTGTGAAAGATATTGGTGGGGAGGGTGGAAGGCAGATGCAGCCAGGAGTGTAGGGAGGTAGGAGACAACAGATGTTAGTATACAAAGCGTACATACATGAAATTATAAAATAATAATAATAATAATAATAATTAAAATAAAAATGTTAATCTTTGAATTCCATCTCAAAGATGGCCATCTACACTTAGATTTTTGCCTTGAGTGTCAGTTCTTTGTGAGCTGAGTAATTGTGAATTGTATCCTGAACACTTGTAATACTGTGTTGTTCTAGAACTTTCTCAAGGAGTGAGTTTGTTTTTTGTGCAGGCATCCAGGCTGTGAGAGTCAGGGCACAAGCATGTTTTACAGTCTGTGGACAGTGGTGATGAGTATGGTTTAGTCCTAACCCTCTGCTAGCATGTACCTGGATTAGTTTAGTACTTGAGTGAAGAGTCATCAAGCTTTTGTTGTGCCTCTATAGGTCTGTGTGGCAGGACCAGGGCAAAACAGCCAAGTTTGTCTTTAGGTCCCCTAAAATGTGCCTTATTCCAGGTAACCCCTGACTGGGGTTTCTCTTGTCCGGAGAGCTTTCTCTTGGATTAATTCACTCCACTGTTATTTTATTCACTCTGTACAAATGAGGTTACCTTTGTGGGTATAGGGGGGAGTAAGAAAGAGATTTTTCCCATAGAAGACTATGGGCCTTCTTGGAGTATTAGATCCAAACCCAATAGAGGAGCAATGATGAGCCTCAGCTGCAGCTTACACTGTATCTGGGTTAGAAGAGCAATGAAAGAGCCAAACAGAGGATAGAGAACAAAGCAGAGAGCAGAGTAGAACACAGAGTACAGAACATAGAACACAGAGTACAGGACACAGAGCACAGAACACAGAAACTAGAGCACAGAACACAGAGAACAGAAAATAGAGCATAACACAGAGCATAGAACACAGGGCACAGAACACAGGACGCAGAGCACAGGACACGGAACACAGAGCACAGAACACAGGACACAGGGCACAGAATACAGAGCACAGAACACAGAATACAGAGCACAGAAAACAGAGCACAACACAGAGCACAGAACACAGAGC
>NW_026596463.1:182806-252848 GCF_907164565.1 Psammomys obesus | reverse complement strand
CATAGAATACAGAGCACAGAAAATAGAGCTCAGCACAGAGCACAGAACACAAGGCCCAGAACACAGGACACAGAACACAGAGCACAGAACACAGAGCCAAGAAGACATGAGAAATGAGAATTCCCATGCTATCCAGAACATTACTGATATCTTCTGCACTGTTAGAAGTAGGGGTTTCTTCAAGAGAGTGCTGTCATTGCCTGCATCATGTTTCATGGGTCAGACTTGAGAGACAGAGGAGAGAAAACAAGCACAGAGCTCACCCTATCATAGGAATTAATTAATAAGACCCAGAGATCACTCATTCCCCATTTGCCCTATGAAGTCCCAGGTAGTCTACTTTCTACATTATACAGTTTTCAGCTGCCACAATAGAAAGACAAGCCTTGACTAGCTTACTCCATCTTAGCTAGCTGGAGAAGGCTATGTCATGGTTTGAATGTGAACAGGCAAAGGGGACCTGTGATGTCTGCCCGTGTTTTAAAGCCTGTGTCTGAATGAGAACAAAAACATGAAGTGCACTGTGCAGGGTAAGAATTAAAGAGAAAATGATGATTTGAAAGGCCCTGATTAAAGGCTTCCCAGGCCACACAGCTGCTTATGTCATGGCAACAGAAGATATAAGTTCAGTATGTGCTTCCTGCTCTCCAGGAACAGAACTATAAGAAGCCTAACCCAGGGGAAAATGCATGGTGGCACACAGTCAAAAGCCAACAAGGCAACATGGCAAGAGGAGGAGGGATGAGAGCTCTGTGCTGGACCTTCATGGAGACCAAAGGTAGGTTCCACTGGGGCAGAAGAGACCTTGACAGGGTAATTATTTTTCTCCAGTTGGTTTTGTCATTTTAAAATATTATACAGTAAGATTATTTTCCTAAAAGGAAACTGAAAGGCAGTTCCCAAGGGCATTTTTAAAAAAATACTCCTGACCCGGCTCTCACCTTTGCACATGGTAGACAGGGTTTCAAGGACTTTGGCTCAGGGTAGGGAGGAGTGGCCCAGCTATGAAGAAGTGAGTCATGGTATCTTCACTAGGGAGTCTTGAATTACCAGAGACAAGAACTCAGTGACCACTGTTCCCCAGCAGGCTGCTGGCACTGCTTGTGTGCTTTAGCTGAGTTCAAGCATCTGGAAGGTCATTGCTTATATTACATCTGGGCTTACTCCTACAAACCATGAAATCTTCATCCTAGGAGAGAATCTATTATGTTCAAAACCACTTTTTGTAAAGCACTTGGAAGGACCTTGTAGAGAGCCCCTGCTAGAAGTCGGCCCTACAGTGGAGAGGCCATGGTTAAACAGTTGCACAGATGGCCAGCAGGAATAGAGGAGGTCAAGGCCATTGTGGATTTTTCACTTGCAGCTGTGTGGGAAGCAGCTATGCTGGTGATTTAAAATCTGTGTGTTTCCAGCTTTAAATTCAGGCATGGAAGCAAGTGTTTTCAGACACTGAGCATGCAAGGAGATTAAAGCACCCCAGCCAGGTTTGAGCCCACAGTGACAATTCATTGCAATCCTACAGAATGGTTCGAACAGGGGGACAAGTCTCCACAGATACTCCTATCAGGTGTGGTACTGGCATAGAAACCAACCCGACAGATTCGATGTGGTTTTCCCTGTAATAGATATTTTTGCTTTAGTCTAGTAAGGTTTTGTACTAGGGTCCTGATTTTTCTTTTCTGCTGTTAAGATCCAAAATTTATGCTTGCCCAGACGATCTGGGTCATGTATGAATGGCAGGACTAGTGACTGCATCACATTTGTGCCACATCGTTTTGTCTGGAACTCCCCTTGCACTATTAAAGCTCTAGTGTCCTCTGACTCCCCCCAACCCCCCCCCACCATTTCCACCCTCCATTTGGCCTGCTGCTGGGACTATATTCTGTCACTTATCTAACATAAAATAAACAGAACAATCTGGAGCTAATTTAAGTGGTTTAGCATATCAGGATACAGCTGGGAAAGATTTTAAGGAAAGGCTGAACAGGACAATAGCTCTGTGAAGTGGAACAGTGCAGAGAGCGTAGGAAGGCAGTTTCAGACAGCCTGGCAGACAGCTGTCAGCCCTCCAATAACAATCCCCAAAGCCAATGAAAACGGGCAGGCTCTGTGCAAGCAGCTCTATGCAGAGCACCAACAATGAAAACAAGGGATTAGAGGGTCTTCTGACTTAATGGCTAGGAGTGTCAAGGCCACCTATCTCTCGGGAGCCCTTCACCAGGGCTCCTGGCCAGTGAGGCCTGAAGAGGAATTGCAGATGAGACCTTTCATTTCTCTACAATGCTGGCCAAGATTTTTTTTTTTCTTACATGCATGCATACATACTGGCTTTATCCTGACTTATGAATTCAGCAAGGCCCACAGCGGCACATCTGTTTTTGACATCAATTTCTTCTACTCCTGCAGGATGGTTGAGATTTTAACTCTTTGGGGGCCTCTGGCTAGACCTTAAATTTCCTGGTGCAACTTGACAGAAGTGAGAGGGCTTGGGGGAGTTAAAGGGATCTATGTGAGAAAGAACGTCTGAGTGCTTTATATTAAACCAAGCCAGAAAGAAAGAAAGAAAGAAAGAAAGAAAGAAAGAAAGAAAGAAGACAAAAGAAAGAAAAAAAACCACCATAGATCAATCCTTAACAAAAATCCAACCAATTAAGGACATTCAGAAGTCTAAAGGCAGGAAAAGGGTTCCTGCAGACATGGAGTCAGAAGCATCGAGGCATGACTCTGTCAACTTTTACTACTGGGCATATGCTCATACTTCCTTCTTCCAGGAAGTGCTTGATTTAGTGAAAATTTCCCTCTGACAAGAGTAACTTTGGAATCTATTACAGGGAAAACTCTATTTGTTTCAAACTGAAAATAACCTATACCTACAGTCCTGGAGCAAGCAGAATGGCATCTGGGAGGTTCACTAGGAAAGAAACCAGCTTAGGAAAAGAAAAGACATAAAGGCTGTATCAGTGACCATTCCCTCCATTTTAAATCATGTCTATCACATCACAGTAGACCAACAAAATAGTAGTTACTCATATTTTCATGGTAATAGAAGTTAAGCCTAAATTTCCAGAGTACAAATGTTTTTGAAACACACACACCACACAAATAAACAAACAAACAAAAAAACAATGTGAAAACTTCTAGTAAGCAAAAAGATAGAAAGGGTGGAAAATATTTCTTTAAAAAAAAGTAATATAAATAAAAAGGGGTGGAGAGGCAACTCAGCAGGTAAAAGCAGCTATGGCTCTTCCAGGGGCACCACACTCACTTCTCAGCACACTGGGCAGCTCACAACCACCTAGGGGATCCAACACATCTTATTCTAGCACTGAGGCCAGTGTACTCATGTTCAAATACCCAAACACTAGTAGTTTTATGTCAACTCGATATAAGCTAGAATTATCTGAAAGGAGAGAACATCAATTGAGAAAATGGCTCCTTAGCACCCAACTCTAAGGCATTTTTCTCAGTGACTGATATGGGAGGGCCTAGTGTACGGTGGGTGGGGCCATCCCTGGGCTGGTAGTCTGGTTCTACAAGAAAGCAGGCTAAGTAAGCCATGGGAAGCAAGCCAGTAGGCAGCTCCCCTCCATGGCCTCTGCATCAGCTCCTGAATCCAGGCTCCTGAATGGTTTGAGTTCCTGTCCTGACCTCCTTCAGTGAGCAACAGTGATGTGGAAGTGTAAGACAATTTGCCTTTGGTCACTGTGTTTTACCACAGCAATAAGAACCCTAACTAGGAAACATAATTAAAAATTATATTTTACATAATTAAAATTTCACATAATTAAAAAATATATTTAAAAAATGTAACATCCAGCTAGGCTTGATGGTACAAGCCTTTAATCTGAGTACTTGAGACCTGGAAGCAGGAAGTTAATAAATTTAAAGTCATCCTAGACTATATAATGAGTTTGAGGCCAGAGTGGACTACATGAAACCAGAGAGAGTCAGAGAGAGAAAAATAAAGAGCGAGAGAAAAAAAAAATCCCTCTTTGAAAACCACATCAGTTCAATGATTATTTCAAAAATAATGCCATCACATTAAAAAGAAAAAAAATCCAACTGTTTGAAAACCCAAATTTTTCTAGAAAAATGCTCAAACAGTAGCATGGAACTAATATTACCTCGAAGGCTGTGTAAACACAGGCCCCCACTTCAAGAGCCTCTGGCCCAGGGAAGAAACAAAGCATTTATCTTTCTCATTAGTTCCAGGAGGTTGCTATTCCTGGGTCCTTCCTTGGAAAATTATCACTCAGAGAGAGATTAAAGCCGATATTTTGCAGTTACCACTTATGCTCTGTATCTTTGTTACCACTTTTTTGAATTGCTGGTCAAGAGTGCTTGAAACAAATGGGCACTGAATTAATGAAGACTATTCAGAAAAGGCATACCTAGAGAAAACAGTCACCCTTTAACTCTGATATCTGTAAAATTATAAAAGTAGTTATGTCTTAACTGTGTGTGTGAATGTATACCTGTCATCTCAAGAAGCTGCGATAGGAGGGTATCAAGTTCACAGAGAGCCTGGACTGTTCTCTCTCTCTCTCTCTCTCTCTCATACACACACACTCATAGAGAGAGAGACACACACACACACACAAAACCTTCTTCTTCTTCTTCTTCTTCTTCTTCTTCTTCTTCTTCTTCTTCTTCTTCTTCTTCTTCTTCTTCTTCTTCTTCTTCTTCTTCTTCTTCTTCTTCTGAATGGATGAAATAGTCCTGACTTCAGAATGAAAGGGTAAGGCAGAAGGAAGGTGTTATAGCAATGAGTCCCGAGACTAGACCCTCAGCTAATGTTCTCATTCTGGCTACACTGCAGAATCATGTGGCCAGTCAGACTCTTGGGAGGGGTTTTCCAAAGGATTTGGATAACTAATCATGCCTACACAGGGCCCTGCCCTATACAAAAGAGGAAGTGTTGGCTCATGGATGGACAGCTTTGTGTGGGTGTGTGCCCTTGCAAAGCTTTGAATTCTTAACCCTGGACCACAGAATCAAAAAAAGTATCAAAGAGATCAACATGAAGAAGATAAGGCCTAGTTAAATGGCATATGAGAGAAGCCACATAGCTGTTAGTAGCAAAGCCACAGTTAAACTGTGGTTCCTGGAGCCTGTCCAAATCTCTACCATAATATTTGACTGTAATTACAGTCACAGTAAAATGAAAAGATGAGATTTTGGGGGAGGCTCTAAGACAGAAATATTAGCACACAGCAGTAAGGTAGATTCTCATTTTGGAGATCCCTGAGGTTTCATTTGAAATATATATTTTTAAGAACCCGAAGAATCTGTTAATTCTAAAACTACCCCTCCAATGTCACCAGATCTTCACTTCCTATACACCTGGGTCTAGTGAATTGTGACCTGAATGACTTGGCACCCAAAGACTGTGAATTTGAAGAATAAGAAAAAAGAGAGGGAGGAGAATGGGGTTTCTGGCAGCCGTAGAGGTCCACAGCCCAGATCTCTCCAGCAGGCTGTCTGCGCCCCTCCAGTGACAATATCACATCACTCTGAGAGGAGCTTGCCAAGAGAAAAGTGTGGCCACAGAGTCATCGGGGGAGCCCAGGAGTTTCATTGCAGACTATATGAGACTCAACACAAATTAACATTACGTTTTAAAGCTGTGGCTCCCACCTAGCTCTCATTACAGGTTTTGGCTAGCAGGAAAAGGACCTGCTGGTTTTATCTGCAGGAGGTAAAAAGAGACGGTATATTTCAGGAACGACCAAATAAATGTTTCTTTTTGCTGTGATGGTTTCAGGTTTACCAGCACAGTGGGTGGGTCAGTAAGTACAACACAGACATGTATGAAACGAAGTATGAAACAGACAGAGATCACGCAGCTAGACAACATGGAGCCACAGCCAGTGAGGAGGGCTGCTCTGGGTTCCTGGGAGTAGAGGACATGTGGGAGACCTCATGCCATTTGACTAAGGGATAGAACCTTGGATTCATAACAATACTGTCCATTTCTATTTGCTGGCCAGAAAACAAACATGCAATCGGAAATTATTTTTGCCATGTATACATGTGCATGTGTATATGCATGTAGAGGCCAGCAGTTGTCATTGGTTGTCTTCCTCAGTCACTCTCCACTTTATGTACTCAGGTGAGGCCTCTCACTATGTCTGGAACACACAGACTTCCCTATTCTAGATTGCCAGTTTGCCCTTGCAAACTGTTTGTCTTTGCCTCTGAGAAGCCATAGTGCCATGCTAGAAAAATGAGGTATAGAGCTAAACTAAGAAATCTCTGTAGAAGAATATAGAATGGCAGAGAAACACATAAGGAGATGTTCAACATCCCTAGCCATCAGAGAGATACAAATCAAAACAACCCTGAGATTTCACCTTACACCCATCAGAATGGCTAAGATAAAAAACTCAAGAGACAACACATGCTGAAGAGGCTGTGGAGAAAGGGGAACCCTCCTCCATTGCTGGTGGGAATGTCAACTGGTACAACCACTATAGAAATCAATCTGGCGCTTTCTCAGACAATTAGGAATAGTGCTTCCTCAAGATCCAGCCATACCACTCCTAGGCATATATCCAAAAGATGTTCAAGTACACAACAAGGACATTTGCTCAACCATGTTTATAGCAGCCTTATTCGTAATAGCCAGAACATGGAAACAGCCCAGATGTCCATCAATGGAGGAATAGATACAGAAATTGTGGTATTTTTACACAATGGAATACTATTCAACAATTAAAAACAAGAAAATCATGAATTTTGCAGGCAAATGGTGCGATCTAGAAAAAATCATCCTGAGTGAGGTATCCCAAAAGCAGAAAGACACACATGGTATATACTCACTTATATAGACCTATAAGATAGGATAAACATACTAAAATATGTACACCTAAAAAAGATAAACAAGAAAGAGGTCCAGGAGTAAGATGATCAAACCTCATTTAGAAAGACAAAGGAGATGGACATTGGAAATAGGAGAAAACAAGTAACAGGACAGTAGCTTACCACAGAAGGCACCTGAAAGACTCTACCTAGCAGTGTATCAAAGCAGATGCTGAGACCCATAACCAAGCCTTTGGCAGAGTATAGGGATTCATATGAAGGAAGAAAGAATTAGTATATCCTAGAGGGGACAGGGAGCCCCACAAGGTCCAAATATATCTGAGCACAGGGGTCTTCTATGAGACTGTTTATCCAACCAAGGACCATGCATGGATATAACCTACAACCCCTGCTCAGACATAGCCCATGGTAGCTCAGTATCCAAGTGAGTTCCCTAGTAAGGGGGACAGGAATTGTTTCTGACATGAACTCATGAGCTTCCCCTCCCCCCTGAGGGAGGAGCAGCCTTGCTAGGCCACAGATAAGGACATTGCAACCATTCTGAAGATACCTGATAAGCTAGGGCCAGACGGAAGGAGAGGAGGACACCCCCTCTAAGTGGACTCGGAAGGAACAGGGAGGAGATGAGGGGAGGAAAGGGAGGATTGGGAGGGAAAGAGGGAGTGGGATACAGCTGGGATACAAGTGAATGTATAAAATTATTTAAAAATAAAAAATATTAATATTAAAAAAAAGAATCCAAACTTAGTCCTCTCACTTAGACAGCAGGTTCTTTTTTTTCTTCATTTTCTAAATTAATTACAGTTTATTTACTTTGTATCCCAGCTGTAGCCCCCTCCTTTATTCCCTCCCAATATCACCCTCTTCTTCTCCTATGCCCCTCCCACAGGCTACTACTCCTCCCCTTTCATCTGGCCCTAGTCTATCAAATCTCATCAGGAGTGGCTGTGCTGTCTTCCTCTGTGGCCTAGTAAGGCTGTTTCCCTCTCAAGGGGAGGTGATCAAAGAGCAGGCCAATCAGTTCATGTCAGAGACATTCCCTGTTCCCCTTACTAGGGTACTCACTTGGACACTGAGCTGCCATGGGCTACATCTGTGCAGGGTTCTAGGTTATTTCCATGAATGGTCCTTGTTTGGAATATCAGTCTCAGAAAAGGCTCCTGTGCCCAGATTTTTTGGCTGCTCTCCTTATAGAGCTCCTGTTCCCTCCAGGTCTTTCCATCTCCCCCTTCTTTCATAAGATTCCCTGCATTCTGCCGAAAGTTTGACTGTGAGTCTCAGCATCTGCTTTGATACCCTGTGTGGTAGAGTCTTTCAGAGGCCCTCTGTAGTAGGCTCCTGTCCTGGTCCCTTTTTCCCCCCTCTTCCTATGTCTCCTGTCTCCTGTTTGCCTTTCAATGGAATACTACTCGGCAATTAAAAACAAGGAAATCATGAAATTTGCAGGCATATGGTGGGATCTAGAAAAGATCATCCTGAATGAGGTATCCCAGAAGCAGAAAGACACACACACACTGATAAGTGAGTATAGACATATAATATAGGACACTCATACTAAAATCTTTACACCTAAAGCAGCTAATCAAGGAGGACCCTGGATAAGATGCTCAATCCTCATTCAGAAAGGCAAACAGAAGAGACATCAGAAGAGAGAGCAGGCTCTTTATCCACTGAGCCATCTCCCAACCCTCAGAAATCATTTTTAAGGCAGATTTGCTGAAGAAATACTTCAGGTATTAAAAAGATGAATAGAGCCTGAAGAGGTGCCTTAGTAGTTCAGAGTACTTGTGGGGCCAAGGAGCCATGGGACATGGGAGCTGGCCTGGAGTAAGTGTAGTGTCAAGGCATGTCCAAACCCTGGCAATCTCATCCTGAGATTGACAGAGTAGGACCACTGCCCCAGGCCTGCATGTCCTGCTGCATGTAGCCCAGTGTCTCCACCTTTGCTATCCCCCTGGAGGAAGTCACATAGCCTGGTAGCCAGGTTAAACTTCCTTTTCCCTTATAAGGTAACATTCAGCAGCACCTGGAATTCCTCCTCATGCAAAAGAGGCATACCCAGCACCCTGGCCCCAGCTAATGATGTGCACTTACCCAGAAAGCCCCTACTCACCCCCAAAGGTTTAAATAAGCTTTGTTTCCCCCCCAATTAAATGTGCTGTCTCAATGAAGCTATCTCCTGAGAAGTCTGTTTTTGTCCCACTCACAGCTACCTGCAGTGGGGGAAATGGAGCTTGAATGGCAAGTTCTTAATGCTCGAAGAGGACCTAGGCTGGATCCCAGCACACACATGGTACCTCACAACCACATGTAACCCCAATTTTAGGAAATCTGACACCTTCTTCCAGATTCCTTGAGCGCCACACACGTGATGCATATACATGCACTCAGGCAAAACGCCCATGCACACATATATGTTTTAATTAAAAAGAGGAAGAAATGCAGTATTATAGTCTTGCTCACTTGTGCACACGTGCACACGCACACACATGGCTACTAAAACTCTGATCAGCTCTAAAAGATAAGGACTTAGAGAGTCAGCAGGACCCTTGGAGAATACCTCCTGGCCAGCCAGAGTGGTACCACTTTCCCTGATACTTTTCTAGCCAGCCACAGGCTGCAATGGGAACAAGGTTTATTAAATTTTGACTTTTTTCATTTTTTTATTAATTAATTCAATTTACATCTCAGTCATAGGCCCCTTCCTCTTCTCCTTTCAGTTGCACCCTCCTTGCCATATCTTCTCTCCCCTATTCCTCAGAATAAAAGAGCCCCTCCCCCCACCACAGAGACACTCCAGTTCATCTATTCACATGAGGACTGAATTCTTCTTCCTCCCCTGTGGCCTGGTAGGAAAGTCCCATCAGGGGGAAGTGATCAAAAAGCAGAAAACATAGTCCATGTCAGAGATATCCCCCAGTCTCTTAAGTAGTGGGCCCACATGAAGCCTAAGATGCCCATAGGACTTATCTTCTTGGGGTCTGTGCATTGTCGTATGGATATCCTGTACTGTGTGACTAACATCCACTTATAAGGGAGGACATACCGTGTGTGTTCTGGGTCTGGCTTACCTCACTCAGGATGATCTTTTCTAGTTCCGTCCATTTGCCTGCAGATTTCATGATTTCCTTGTTTTTAATAGCTGAGTAGTATTCCATTGTATAAATGCATCACAGTTTCTTTATCCTTTCTTTGTTTCCATTTTCTGGCTATTAAGAATAAATCTACCAGAGGAGAAAGTGGTTAAGAGTCTTGAACTCGTTGGCACAGGAGACAACTCCCTGAACAGAATGCCAACCGCTCATGCTTTAAGATCTACAATTAATAAATGGGACCTCTTGAAGCTGAAAAACTTCTATAAAGCAAAGAACACTGTCAATAGGACAAAGTGATAGTCTACAGATTGGGAAAAGATAATCCTACATCTGAAAAAGTGCTAATATTCAGAATATATAAAGAACTCAAGAAATTACTCAGCAATAAAAAAAAACAAGGAAATCATGAAATTTGCAGATGGTGGGAACTGGAACTCATCCTGAGTGAGGTAACCCAGAAGCAGAAAGACAAACAAGGTATATACTCACTCATAAGTGGATATTAGATATATAATATAGGATAAACCAACTAAAATCTGTACACCTAAAGAAACTAATCAAGAAGGAGGACTCTGGCTGAGATGCTCAATTCCCATTCAGAAAGGCAAAGAGGCTAAACATCACAGGGAGAAAACAGGGAACAGGATAGGAACCTACCATAGAAGGCCTCTGAAAGGCTCTACCATGCAGGGTATCAGAGCAAATGCTGAGACTTTTAGTCAAACTTTGGGTGGAGTTCAGGGAATTTTATAAAAGAAGGGAGAGATAGTAAGACCTGGAGGGGAGAGGAGCTCCACAGGGAGAACAACAGAACCAAAAAATCTGGGCCCAGGGGTCTTTTCTGAGACTGATACTCCAAACATGGACCATTCATGGAGATAACCTAGAACCCTGCACAGATGTAGCCCATAGCAGCTCAGTGTCCAAGTGAGTACCCTAGTAAGGGGAACAGAATTTGTCTCTGACATGAACTGATTGGCCTGCTCTTTGATCACCTCCCCTTGAGGGGGAAGCCGCATTACTAGGCCACAGAGGAAGACAGCACAGCGACTTCTGATGAGACCTAATAGACTAGGATCAGAAGGAAGTAGAGGAGGACCTCTCCCATCAGTGGACTTGGGGAGAGACATGGGTGGAGAAGGGGGAGGGAGGGTAGGCATGGGAAGGGAGGAGGAAGAGAGCTACAGGGGGATACAAAGTGAATAAACTGTAATTAATAAAAAAAATAAAAATTAAAAAAAAATTAAAAAAGAACTCAAGAAACTAACAAACCAAATAATCCAATCAAAAAAGGGGATACAGAGCTAAACAGAGAATTCTCAACAGAGGAATCTCAAATGGTGGAGAAACCCTTAAAGAAATGTTCAATGGCCTTAGTCATCAGGGAAACGCAAATCAAAATGATTCTGAGATTCCACCTTAACACCTGTCAGAATAGCTAAGATAAAAAACTCAAGTGACAGCACATGCTATAGAGGATGTAGAGAAAGGGGAACATTCTTCCATTGCTGGTGGGAGTTCAAACTTGTACAACAACTTTGTAAATCAATTTGGCACTTTCTCAGAAAACTGGGACTAGCCATACCTGAAGCCCCAGCTGTCCCACTCCTGGGCACACACCTGAATGATGTCCCAACACAGCAAGGACAATTGCTCAATCATGTTCGTAGCAGCTTTATTGGACTTTTAAACAATTTTTACATATATTAAATATATTATATTTAATTATTATATTATTTATAATATAATAATTAAATATATATTAATATATTTAATATTATATTAAAATATATAATATATTTTACATATATTAAATATATATTATATATATTTACATATATCTCAGTAGGTGAGATAAACGTGTGTGCCATAGCTTGTACATAAAGGGTAAAAGACAACTTGCTGGCCTGTTTTCTCCTACCATGTGGGTCCTGTGGACAGAGCTCAGGTATTCAGGCTTGGAGGCAAAAGCCTTTACTCACTGAGCCACAGTGAGTTTCATAGTAAGGATGAATTGCCAACAAACGTGGACATCTCAGGGTGGCCTTAGTGTCTTTGCTGTCCTGTTGTACAATATCTCATTTGGTTCTCAAGTTTTTCTACTATGATCAAACACTAACGTATGGTTTTTGTGGGTTTATTTTTACTACAGTGAATTAGGGCCTCTTAGTTCCCATTTAGCTGCGTATGTTTTTGAAACTGAATTCCATGTACCTCCTAGCACAAGTACACCACAATTACTCCCCAAGACTAAGTGTTTATGATAAAGTATCACATTAAGGTACCCAAGATTTTAGCAAATAACAGACAAAGCCTCTTGTTTTAATAACGAAGACTCACACAAATCTTGGATTGTTAAAATGAATGCCGTTGTTAAGACATGATTTTTTGTTTTCTTGTGTTGTCTTTTTAAAAATCAGGGGATGGGCACACCTCATATGTACTGCAGTGTGGATGTGGAGGTTAGAAGACAAGGTGGGGAAGTAAGTCCTTCCTCCTATCTTGTGGTTCTGAAAATCAACTTGGACTTATCAGGGTGGTAGGTTGATCCACCCTGCCATTTCACTGGACATATATACATATATATTTTTTTAAATCCTGGGGCTGAAACCCATGGCCTTCATGTGCTTGGCAAGTACTCTTCCGTTATTATACATCTCACACCAAAATTCTTGTTTTTAAAGAACTATAAATTGTCAGAAGAAATTTTCCCACACAAGTTTAAATGTCTTTCTTAGGAATAACAGAATTCCTAATTCACACTTTCCTCTTTATCCTTTCAATAGTTCTAACTTTCTTTTATAATCATGAGTTAATTTTTAATTCAGAAATATGAGTAATTTGATGAGATTATTGAGATGGTTTTTAAATGAAATTAATTAAGAAATAGTAAGGGTTTCTTTTGACATCTAAATGACTGCTGGGGCTGTAGAGTCAGCTCAGCAATTAAGAGCACTTGTTGGTTTTCAGGACATACAGGTTCCGTTCCCAGCACCCACATCGCAGCTCTCGACCGTCGGTAACTTCTTTCCCAGGGGATCCAATGCCCTCTTCTAGCCTCCAAGGGCACCAAGCATACATGTGTAATACATGCACACATGTAGGCAAAACATTCATACAATAAAGTAACCAAATAAATCAAAACTATAAAATAAATGTGGTTCATTAAAAAGTCTAATCTAGTAATCTAAAATTCAGAAAGTAGTATTCATTGCTATAAATTTACAATGAAGGGAGAAATGAGTGAGTACCTTTTTTAAAGAGAACAAGAAAAATTACTCTTCAGAGCCAAGTCGTTAAACAACATAATACAGTAGTGAGCAAGAGAGACAAGGTCCCTCCTCCCAATGAGAGAAACAGGTGTTAAGCAAGGACAGGAAAACATGAACGGTCAAGAGCTAAATGTGTGTGGGTTAGACTTGCAGCACAAGGAGGGACCCATCATATGACAAGCCAGAGAGTTCCATACAAGGAGATCAAGTTGATGGCTTCAGATAGTACAGATATAAAAATTTCTTTTAACTTGACAACTGTATTAACTATATTACTAATTACTATACATATATATATCTCACAGTAAAACACAGAAACACAGGTTAGACTGTGGCCACCATCTGCCCTTGAATATCTATCACCCAGCTACTTGATTTCACTGGAATTTGCTTGTTTGTGTGATAGGACACATGCCTCCCTGGAGTCCTTGCTATAGATACAGCTGTATTTACAGGTGGTATATTAAACCATAAGTTTAAGGAAAGTTAAAACTGGGTGCTCTTAAAGCAAAAGTATAAGGAAATAACCCAAAAGACACAGCTCCAGCTATTCCTTTACGCCCTCATGTCGGCCACAGCCTCTTACCCCTGAGTTAATTAACTCAGAGTTCTTGGGGCTTGACTCAAATGTAGAGACTAGATTTATTGGTAAATAGCAAGAAGTAATATTTTCTATACAGCAACTAAACTTGTTAACCTTTGTAGTTAACAAGTTTATACATCAGGCACTTCTGATGGTATGACTGCATATTAAAACTACTACTCTGAATACTTCCGTACAAGCAACCCTGGGCTGATGAAAGGCAGTAACAATCAAGCTTCCTACAATAGTTTAACATCTTTTGGGGTGTGAGCATTCAGTTTACTGCTCAAAGTTCCTAATTTGCTTTTAACAGCCTATTGCACATTTAGGAAAATAAGCTTACTTCAGAATAGTTTTGGATGTCTGAGAAATCCCAGACAATGATGTTCACACATTTATTTATTCATTTATTCATTCATGCATTCGTTTGTTTGTTTATGTTTTTTTTTTTCAAGACGGAGCTTCTCTGTATAGCCTTGACCTTCCGGAAACTTACTCTGCAGACCAGGCTGGCCTCAAATTGCCTCTGTCTCTTGGGTGCTGGGATTAAAGGTGTGCACCATCACTGCCTGGTGTATATACATGTTTAATATGAAGAAATCTCAAGCCAGTATGAGCTTCTCTATAATGTTATGTCATTTCTCATCTCCTAAAAACTATACAAGGGTGTAAGAAAACGACAGCAAAGAATAAGAAAAAGATTGAGTAGCTGGAGGCTGTTACTTCTATTATGAAATTATAGTATAGTATACAATTATAACCTTAGGGGGAAAAATCTTTCTTTTCTTTTTATTTTCCTTCTTTTTGGAGACAATGTCTCATGTAGCCCAGGCTGCCCTCAAAACTCACTATATACACAAAGATGACCCTGACTTTCTAATCCTTCTGTCTTTATCTCCTGAGTGCTGGGATTTGCTACCACATCTAGTTCATGCAGTGTTGGCGATGAAACCCAGGGCCTCATGCATGCTAAGCAAACACTCCATCAATAGACTTGCATCCCTAGCTTCTTTCATCCTCTTCTTCCCTATCTCTCTCTCTTTCCTTTTTCTCCACTACCCCCTCTTATTTTTGAAACAAATACTTAATCTTTAGCAAAGGCTGGCCTGGAACATTCACTCCTCCTGAGTGCTGGAGTTACAAGCATACACCCCAAGGGCTTTCCTTTAATGGTGATTTATTTTTATGCTGATGTGTGTGTGTGTGTGTGTGTGTGTGAGAGAGAGAGAGAGAGAGAGAGAGAGAGAGAGAGAGAGAGAGAGATGTGTGCAGGTTCCCTCAGAGGCCAGAGGAGAGCACTGATCACCTGAAGCTGGAGTCACATGCAATTGGGAGTCATTTCCTCTGGAAAAGCAAGTGATTCAAGAACTTTGACATCAAAGCAGCAGTGATTTATTAAATTAAACAATTCTGCTTGAGACAATTTTAGACTCAAAGCATTTTTTTAAATCAAAAGGTCACTACCCAATAATTATCTAATTAGTGGATACATTTTCCCTCATCTCAAGCAGTAATTAAAAATTACAACCATAAAAGAGTGCTAATTGGGTTTTCATGGAAGTGTGACATGCCTAAGCATTCCCCCCTCCCTTCACTTCTCTGTTGATGGTTATGCTAATTACTCATTTCTCTTCTACATGATAGCACCAACAGGAAATGTTTTGGTTCAATAGAGGAAGTGGAGGAGAAAAGCAGAGTCAAGCAAGCTTACAGATTTATCACATACATGTTATCTCCTACAGACAGTGTAGGCCCTATCTGGGACAGAAGCAACAAACCCTAAACCCTGGTCTAGAAGAAAGAGGTGGAGGTGAGGCCAGGAGGGCAGAGCTCAAAATACCTTTGCAGGAATGTCTACTATAATTTTATATAGCAAATCAACATGGCGCCATCACCACCGATTTATGTACCAGTAACACTGTGACACCCTGACTGGAAGGGTTCATGACAGGTCAAGCTGTGGGACCTCACAGTCCTTAGACACTGGATGCCTGCCCAACCCCAACGTCAGCAATTGGCAGCATATTTATGGGTCCCAGATAGGGAAAGACTTCCATAGCTAACAGCTAGGATGGATGGTGCTTCAGAAAGCACATACAGAGCAAATGATCTGCAGGTGTCAAGCTGTATTGTATACTCTGTAGGGTGGCTGCCTAGATGAAATGCATATCTGCTAACTAGTGGAAGGCAGTGGCGCCATCTCTCTCAGATAAATAATGGAAATAGGTAACAATCACATATAAAGAAACTGGTCAAGATGGAAGTGAGGGGTAGAAACACATACGGATGGAATCCAGGTGTCAGAGCCATGGGCAGGGCCTGGGTGAGGCCATAAGGACACTCAGGAGACAGAGACCAATGAGAGCTCAGCTCTTAGCCCTTCTTCCCTGCACATCAGTGATGAGACCCCAAGCTCTAGTTCCTGTACCCCTTCCTCCATGCAGCGTCTCCTCACTCAGCACCACTGCAGTAGTCCCTAATCCCAGCATCCTCAGCGTTCTTGTTTCCATTGCTCACCTCTGCACAGCTGCACCTTTTCCTACCCTCACCTCTCATTAGCCTGCCCCTCCATGCTTGCAGCACCCACCATCAGATCACCCCACCAATGAAGACACTTCATTGTAGAGCACTTACTTGCCTATAGAACTTTCACACTCAGCACCCTGCCACTCTCTGCTACCACTCCAGTCATAATCCTTAAAAAAGAAACATTACAGTTATGTACATGTGCACAGAGGCACACACATACTATTTGTGTGTCTGCATGTGCACATGCCACAGTACTTTTGGTCTCAGGAACTGAACTCAGGTCACCAGGTTTGTTGGCAAGTACACTCCAGCCCTCACAATCCCTTCATTCCAATATCAACACGTGTCCAAAGATGATCTTTCAAAAAGCCCAGATTCTCAAGTGTCTCTCTTCTCCTTGGGTGATTTAATTTTCCATCTTGTCGGAACAATCCATGCCAATTAATTTTGAACTCCCCCCAACCAGTTTCTAGCAACACACTCACTGATGACAACTGACTACCTTTCCAGCTCCTCTCTTGTAGAACTGAGTTGTTCAAAATAGTGGCCACTGGGTGTGGCAACTGAATACTTGACATGAGGCGAATTTAAACTGAATGGTGCTGCTGGTATAAAATGCATGTGTTTTTAAAAGACGGCCAGATTCTCCTCCATAGCTTCTGATGCTGATTCCTTGTTGGAATAGCAAGTGATATTTTTGATATACTGAATGAAAAATATATTGCTAAAATTAATTTCACTTGGCTCTCTTTAGTTCTTTAACTTGGCTATGAGAGATTGTACTAGTGACAGTAATGGTCCGGGACTTCATCTTATAACTCTTCAGCTATACCTTGGGGGTTTTCAATCATTTAATCACACCATCTTTTTACTATACTTTAAGGCCCCTCACCCAATCCTAGTTTCTTCCCAGCTCATGTGCCTGAGCCAACCATTGTCATGTCTGTGTAGCACCTTACTCTCCCCATTTCTCATTCTGTAGAGCAAACTACCCTGGTCAATTCTGTTTTCCGTAGACATGGTATATGCGGAAAACAAGCCTCATTAGTATTTCTTAGGCCAAATTTTGTCATTACCGATTCTCTTCATACTGATAGCCCATGTAGCCAGGAAGTGGCAGAATGGATGGCAGTTTTAGAGGACAGATTACTAGCCAAAATGGCAGAACAGAATTCTGCTCCTACATCTATCCCTAGCAAGTTGTACGAACCTGGAAAGTAATGTAACTACTTCCTCCAGGGGACGCTAGTTCCTGCCCACGGAGCCTGGACCTCAACCTGGTCCTGTGGGACACAGATGCAGTATTGTATACTAAGGTGCTCCACCCAGAGATTACTCCTGCAGTGTCACCTCTGACCAGGCAAAAAGGCCAAAGCCCAGAAAGCAATGACAGCCATAACAGACGCATTTGTGAAATTCCTACTTCTGCCAGGTTTTCTTCCAGGTGTTTTTTGTTGTTGTTGTTTTTAATGTTATATGTGGCTATTTTTTTTCCATTTTTATTAAATTTTTGTTTTTTTATATTAATTACAGTTTATTTACTTTGTATCACAGCTGTAGCCCCCTCCTTCATTCCCTCCCAATCCCACACTCCTTCCCTCATCTCCTCCCTGCCCATCTCTAAGTCCACTGATAGGGGAGGTCCTTCTTCCCTTCCATCTGACCTTAGCTTATCAGGTCTCTTCAGGACTGGCTGCAATGTCCACCTCTGTGGCCTAGCAAGGTTGCTCCTCCCTCGGGGGTGGGGTGATCAAAGAGCCAGCCACTGAGTTCATGTCAGAGACAGTCCCTGTTCCCCTTACTAGGGAACCCACTTGGACACTGAGCTGCCATGGGCTCCATCTGAGCAGGGGTTCTAGGTTATCTCCATGAATAGTCCTTGGTTGGATAAATAGTCTCAGAAAAGACCCTGTGCCCAGATATATTGGTCCTTGTAGAGCTCCTGCCCTCTCCAGATCTTACTAACTCCCCTTTCTTTCATATGATTCCCTGCACTCTGTCCAAGGTTTGGTTAAGAGTCTCAGAATTCTTTCATTGGATTCTCACAGTAGCTCCATGAGTCTGAGTTCCTTTTTGAAGAAAACTGATGTTGAAAAAAGGAATGACCCTACAGGTACCAATTAGCAGGTAGTAAGATGAGGATTTCAACTCATGTCTCTCTGCTTCCAGATTTTCTGCTGTCTCAGCCACCATACTCCACTGAGTCTCTGCCTTGTATCCATTACTTTACTTGGGCCTGGCTGCCCATATTCTCCTCTTCCCTAGAATGCTAAGAAGTTGAGTCTACTGTTAACGAGATTTTCCAGAGAATGTTATACTGACTGGGCCTGGAATCTTTCAAGCATATTATAATATATTTTTCTATCATTCATTTGGCTTCGGCCATTTTCTTAGTTTAAGATGTAATAAAAATTCCTTGCATTAGTACAAAGCCTGAGTTTAGTGCCATATTCTCCATGAATAGCAATGTATATCCAAAGCCAAGAATAGAAAAAGAGGTGTGTGCATGTGTGTGTGTGCCAGGCGGGGGTGCTTCAGGGAATAAGACTGATCCTGCCTGAGATGACAGGTAACAGCATGAGACTCAAAAAACAAAATGCTGGCCTCAATACCAATGTGTAAAATCATTGTTCTTTTCCAAAATATGTCTTTTACTCCTCCCTCACATACATAACAGAGAGAAATATCTACTGGCAATTATTTTACATGTGGTAAAAACATCCTCTTCAGGCTCCATCCATTTTTTCAATCCTAAGTACTTAAGGAAACACCTTGGCAGACTGGCTGCATGTCTGCAAGGAAAGGGCTGTTTATGTCTACTCTTTCCTGGATCTGCAGACACAGATCAACTTGCTATCGTGACCCACACTTGCTGATTTCTCATTTATAGTGTGCTCTGCAGGGTCTCCAGGCACTGGTCACACAGTCTGTGCACCTACCCATGGGAAGACAGGTTTTGTGTTGGATGAAACAAGTGATCTTGCTGAAGCCTCATAATCAATAAATGCTCCAAGCCTTGATAAAACATCAACAAAGGGATGGCTATCCAAGAGAAAAAAATACAGATGCCATTGCTTTTCAATGATATGCAGCAATACAGGTGATTAAATTCCTCAAGCATATGAGCTGACAGAGTGGTGGGAGGAACACTAGGAAAGCCACATGGCTTCAGGGACTTAGCCTGGAAAAGACAGGGAGGATGACAAACTGTTTGGTTTTTTTGTTTTAACTGTTGGGGATCAGGGGAAGAATAAGATCAACAAATTATTTACCTCCTTTTCACTTTTAGGTATTTTATAAATACTTACACTGCTAAAAAGCCAATGCAGAACTTAAGGAATAGAAACCCACCTAAAAGTGAGACTTATCCCTTAAATTTTCAGTATAGCTTGCTCTATTGAGAACAAAAGACATTTTAGTTCTCACACAGACATGCCAGACTACTGTGAGTTTGAATGAGAATGGTCCCCATAGGTTCCTATGTTTGAATACTTGACTCCAGTTGGTGGAACTATTTGGGAAGGATTAGAAGGTGTGGCCTTGTTGGAGGGAGGTTTTGAGGTTTCAAAGGACTCACATTATTCCCAGTTGTATATATTCTCATTCGTTCTCCCCTTCCCTCTCCCCCTCACTCATTCCCTCTCCTTTTTCCTCTGCCTTCAGCTTGCAGAAAGATATGAGGCCTCAGCTGTTCCTGCCACCATGCCTTTACTCATCATAGATTTTGTTTGTTTGTTTGTTTGCTCTATTTTTCGAGACAAGGTATTTCTCTATGTGTAGCCTTGGCTATCCTACAACTCACTTTGTAGACCAGGCTGGCCTCGAATTCACAGAGATCCACCTGCCTCTGCCTCTGCCTCTGGATTCTAAACCTCTGAAACTGTAAGCCTAATTAAATACTTTCTTTTACAGGTTGTCTTGGTCATACTGTTTTATCAGAACACTAAAAACCTGAACTAAGACAACTATGAATGTAATAGCTAGAATAATAAGCCATTTACATTTCTAAACCATTTCTGCCACTGGTCCCTTGGGTCTTTCAATAACAAACACAACTGGTACTTTTTATTTACAAAGGGACAGTTATTTTTAATATACTCCAGAGAAGAAAAATGCTGCAATACATAGTAGGTATACATTATTGAATCTGAAATGTCCCCAATATGCCCACATTTTGAGTACTTGGTCTGTAGCTGGGAACATTATTTGGGAGAGGTATGGAGCCATTAGGAGGTAGGCCCTGATGGAGGTGGGCCTCTGAAGGTGTACCTATCTCCTGTCTCAGTCTTTGCTTCCTGGACTGCTATGGTGTGATCAAATGTTTCTGTCACCATGAACTGCCTGCCCCACTCTGTTCCTACCCCACCACAATTTACTGCAACTATAAAACTGCTCAAAAAAAAAATCTTTTCTCCATTATTTAGTTCTTCCAGATACTATGGTCAGAGCTATGAAAAGTGAACTAATGCAGTACAAACATGGAACACTACAACAATGCTGCATAGTGTGGGTTTTTGACATTTTAATCATTAGCACTGATATAGTTGGAAAGTGCTCTCAAGATCTGAATATCCCTGCTCAGAAATCTGTTCCTTTCTTCCATCCTTCCTTGTTCTCTCTTTCTTCCTTCCTTCCCCTCTCTTTCTTTCTTTCTCTCTTCCTTTTCCTTCCTTTTTTTTCTTTTCTGAAGGTTGTGCTTTACCCATACCAGCCTCAAACTTCTGAGCTCACAGGGTGCCCCTGCCTAAGCCGAACAAGAAGGAATGACCACAGGAACATCCCATCAAATGCAGCTTTCCTCTTAGATTGCAGGGTTTTGTTTTTGTTTGTTTTGAAAAGTTGATATTAGTATTTTCTCTATCAAACAGAAATAAATATTTATTTTTAGGCAGAGAAAAACTCCTTAGTAAAAATGAAAGCTACTATTTTTCAGGAGAAATGTTATCACACCATAGCAAACAGATTACAACGCTTCAGATTTCTCTCTAGGAGTTGCAAAAGGTTTTTCCCTCCTCTGCTTGCATCATTTCTCATTCCTCTTTGATGAAATAACAGTAGGAAACTGAGGACATGCAGACCTCTAATCTAAACCCCATACTAGGCAGGCACAGGCTGACAGAACTCTGTGATTTCCAGGCCAGCCTGATCTACATGGGGAGCTCCAGACCTAATCTCAAACAAACAAACAACAACCCCCCCAACCAAAAACCAAACCAAAACAAGACCAAAAACAGTAGGCACAGCATGTTTCCTGGTCAAGTGCCTCTCCACACCTTGAGAGCCTCTGGGGGTATGGACTCAGGTGACAAGGGTGCTGCTGCTGCTGCTGCTGCGTCCTAACGTTCCAACCAAAGAGAGACCTGTGCAATCACATGAACCACATCCAAGAGTAGGGCACTGGACAGTGAGACCTGACTTCTGTGATGTTCTCAGTGCACAGAACTGTTTCTGGAGCTGCCTCCAAAGGCCATTTATGAGCCACCTAAGCAAACTGACCTATCTACTCATGCCTTCAAAGGAGGAGACAGGAAAAAGGGAAGTTCTCTGAGTTACCTAATGATTCACAGCCCAAACATGGGACAGATTCCTAGGTGAGCAGAGGGATCCAAGAAGGGAATGCCATGCTTAGGGCCAGTGGTTGAGAAGTGAGATATGTCACTGAAGACCCTGAAAGTCATTACTGTCGAGAGCACACCTGCCAGTTTTCTCAGCTTTCTTGACAAAAGTACAGAATTGACCCCTGGCCTGTGACAGAGGTAACTTATAGCTGCTGTGTGAAAACAGGCAATGCATCGGAGGGCACACTAACCGCCATAAAGATCTGCCATCATTGGGAGTCCCAAGAGCCTGGCCCCTCTACATACTCTAGGGTTGTCTAACAATTGTTGCCTAACAATTAAGCAGGCATAATGAAGGGTAGGCCTGGCTCCTTAACCTCGCCTGTGGTGGCAGCCCTGAGGATCACTGGGCAATTCTGATCCTCTGCTGACTGCCATTGACTTTAAAAGAATGGAGATGATCACTTTTAAATAATTTTAAACTGTTACACCAAAAGAGCAAAAGAAGAGAGTGGAGACAAGCATGGTAGTGCACTTTAAATCCTAGCACTCAGAAGGCAGAGGGGGATCTCTGGAGTTCAAGCCAGCATGGTGAGCACAAGGCCAAAGCTGCATAGTAAGACCTGCCTCCAAAATAAAATAAACACACACACACAAAAACAAAAACAAAAACAAAAAAAACAACAACAACAAAGAAAGAAAAGAAAGAAGGAGGAAGAACAGGAAGAAAGGAAAGAATGAGTGAAAATCTGAGACCTTGTATTTTTAAGTCTATAAAATTGCATTTTCATCCATGATGTATCATTTTTTTTACATATAAGTGTTCAATACCACTTAATAGTTAACTTATTTACAAGATGAATAATCCTGGAAGATGTGTCTTGTCCACACTGTGGAGTTGTGTGCTGCTGGGAGGATGGACTGTCCGGTTATCATTCTTGGAAACACTTTGCTTCCCTCTCCCTGTGTCCTTGTGTGTGCATAGATCTATGCCCCGAAAGTCCTGTCCTCTTTTTCATTGGCATCCCTCCATCTTAGCAATTTTGAGAACTTAATTTATTTCCCATCTTCTCTCCATAAGCCAGGCTGAAGGCCAGTCTCTCCCTCAAATTTCACCATTCTCGCTTTCCTCTTGTCCTGGAATTGATTCCATGTAGGTGTGAAGTTAAATTTCAAATATGTACACTTTCTCTACTGCACAATAGTCCTGAGTTCTTCAGGAAGCACTATGCTAGCAAAAGGGGTCAACACATTTCCCATTCACATTCCCCATTATGTATGTATGTATGTATGTATGTGTATGTACAGTGAGAAAAACTAGTCATGGCCTCAGACATGAGAAAAGTTTCCTGCCAACAGAGGTGATAGTTTTACCTCAGACCACCACTATGCTAGGTACTCACAGAACCTGGTCCTTGTCGTAATTAAAATTACAGAGCCATGCTTATTAACTACAAATTCTTATTAGCAAGCAGAAAGGGTTGGGTGGTTAGGTAAAATAGGCTGATGACAACCTCCACAGAAAGCAATCAGACCACTCCTTACAAGGGCACAGATACATGAGCCATTCGTGCTGTGTACACAGAGCACTTTGGGGGCTGGGCCCCTTCACCCAGCATGGTCCATCAACTCTAGCCTTAAAACAAATCTTTTAACATAAAGTGACACCAATGCAAAAATTTAAAATGATGCCATATGGCCACGATTTCATTCACGATTTGATAAATTTGCATGTCTGAATGAGACATAAGAACATAGGCTGAACTGACAACAGATAGAGAGCACAGGTTTTTGGTGGTTTCCACAGGGTTTTAATGTTACTTTTAAGGTTTGTTAACTTTTGGAAACAATCATTTTAAAAAAAGAAATCCTACACAACTAAGGCAGAAAGTGCTTCATGGGTAGGAGGAAAAGGAAGGGAAGAAAAAGGAAGGAAGGAACGAAGGAAAGAAGGAAGGAAGTTGTACTTTTAAATTTTTTTAATTTTATTTTAAAACTGTTTTAGATTGATTTACTTTTTGTGTGTGGGTGTTTTGCCTGCATGCATGTCTGTGTATCACGTGCATGCCTGGTGCCTGAGGCAGTCAGAAGAGAGCACTGGATGTCTTGGACCTGGAGTTATTGGATGGTTGGAAGCCATCAAGTAGGTGCTGAGACCTGAACCCGAGTCCTCTGAGAGAGCAAGCCAGTTCTATTAACTGCTGAGCCATCTCTCCAGCCCCAAGCACTCTTGAGCTGTTGATTTGATGTGGCCCTTGATGAAATAAAACTACAAACAAGATCACAGAAATTATAGCTGATTAAGAGTGAAAACCACCAGAAAAGAATAAACCTGAAGTGCCAATAGTCTCTAAAATATTTTCTCATTAAGAAAACATGGGAAAAGAGCCCCATGAAGTTAGGTTTTCTCTGTAAGAAGGGACCAATGCCTGGGAGGCAGAATTTGTGTGTCCAGTGTTTTACTGTTGCATGCGCCCAACTGCCAAAGTCAGCAAGAAAAGCAACTGGAGATCATTTCAAATACATCCCAGTTATTGTTTTAGTCCTGGAGGGGGGATCCGATGCTTCTGAAAGCAGAGAACGATCAGCAGCAAACAACCAAACACAACCAAGAGCCTCAGCACCAGTTCCCAGGCCCTCTCATGGGCAAGAGCAGGCTGATAATCTGCAGGACGAAGGGGACTGTGGGCTTTCCTTGGCAGGCTCAAGGCACATTAGACAGCCACAGGCTACAGTGGCCTCTGCAAAGTCCCACAGAGAGGAATCTGGACTCTCTTATCTTCAGAACAAATGCTTTATGACACAAACGTGTACAGCGCCTACCACTGCCCTCAGAGAGATTAGCACATGCACAGAGTCAAAAGGGGAAGAACGTATCTGTTTGGGTGCTTCAGTAGCTAAAATTCAGTCATTCTGTTTTCTTCCTTTAAAAAAAACCCCACAAAACTATAGAGTAAATAAATCTCCATTTTTATATTGTGGAAGGGATGAAGGCAAATAATGTCATTCAAATGCCATTTCCTGCCCCCCCCCATAAGACTTAAATGTGTGTCCTTTACCTACTATTAATGTCTCTGTTTGAAGGTTGCAGACCCATGGTACCTGCAACCCATCTACTTTCTGCTGACTGACTAACTAATATCCCTGGGATGTCTAGCCCTTTCTTCCTCTGACTGCCTACAATGGCCACTATACCACTCATGGGCATTTCCATTAGGAGATGAAAACTGGAGTTGGGGAGGGAGGGAGAGAAAGTGGGGGGGGGGTGCAGGGGACCAATCAGGTATTCCATTTTACTACTGATTGGCAGGTAGAATAAAAGCTTAGGAAGAATAATGAGATTTTGCTCTTCTCAAGCCAATGATAAATGCATTTTTTTTCCTATGCCAATCCTCATCCACATAGAGGTTAAACAGACACTTTGGCCAAGAGCTGAGGAGCCATCACATAGCTCTTTGTTTCAGATTAGGTTCAGCAAGGTCTGTGGATCCATTTCCATGTGACTGAGAAAGTAGTCTTATACCTATGGATCAACACTAAGATCTCGATGCCATTATCACATGATCTAATCCTACAGCATAGGAGGCAAGAGCCTAAGGTTGGAGTAAAGATGAAGCCAGTGTCTACTTCAACACCAATCGCTCAGCCAGTCTAGGTCTGTTTCATTTTTCAATGATCAGGGTGGACTGGAATGCTTCTGAAACTCTTCCCAGCTTTATTCTTTTAGAACTCCATCCATCCAGGCATGCCTTGCTTAGCTCCTGTGCATTGAGCTGACCTGTGTGTGCCTTCATATCAAGGTCTACTGAGATAGAGGCTGTCAAACAAATCTGAACTGGATTCTACCTTCTACTGAGGAAATGCTGTGCATGACTATGCAGATTATAATGTACCTACTCTAGGGATGAGAATAATAGGGGACATATAAAGTCTGTGATGCTAGGGTGAGGCTCGCCAAAACTGGTTGTCAATCTTGTCATTGTTACTGTCTCTATGAGGCCTTCAAAGCAGATCGTTTCTTTTCTCTCCTTCTGCCTTTCAAATCTAGCATGACCCAGGTCCCATCTTTCTGGAATTGACCCCAGGCTATTCCCACTTGCATTTCTCCTTTTCTATAGTACATACTAACACTGTCAGTGTCATGCAACTGAGAGTTTGGTTGTAAAATGTCTTACACTACTAGGGGCTTAAGGAATGGCTCAGTAGCCTGGCATGTAATCCCAGGACTCAGGAGGCAGGTAGAGGCAGGCAGATCTCTGTGAGCTCGAGTCCAGCCTGGTCTACAAAGAGAGTCCAGGACAAGGCTACACAGAGAAACCATGTCCCAAAAAAAAAAAAAAAAAAAAAAAAAAAAAAAAAAAAGGCTCCATGGTCAGGGAAGCCTAGTTCAGTCCCCAGCAGCTACATGACGTTACACCATTCATAACAACAGTCCAGGGGGTCAGAGGCTCTAGTCTGGCTTTGTGGTCATCAGGCCTGGTACAACACATACATGCATGCAAAGAATCATACACATAAAATAATTTTTAAAAATTAAACAGTCATGTACTATCAGGAGGGTGGGGTTAGATGGCTTGTCTTAAGCAGATAAAAATGAAAACTTTTGAAAGCAGAACTTAGAACCTTTCTATAGGCAAATCAGAGGTCAGCACATGACTCTTTATTATAGGGGATGAGAAGGAAATGAGACTTGCGAGGATGGAGCCAGATATGACTTAAAGAAATATAAATGAGATGACAGGGCACTTGGGGCTGGATAAAAGGCCACAGGAATCCAGTGCCAAATGGTCAGCCTTGAAAACACACTTGTGATATATGACTTGAGGGCGGGGCAAGATGTCAGTGCCAGAACAGCACTCATTCTGACCAGCAGCACAGCAGGATCAGCACAGTGACCAGCAATCAGAACTCTCGGGCATAAAACACAAGTGATTGTGTTTCTGAGGTGAGAGGATACCCCACGATGGGGATTCAATCAGCTTTAACTCTCCTGGCTAAACCTCAGAAGAGATCCCGGTTCCGCCAGGCACTTGATCGCCAGCCCACAGCCACATGCCAGCGTGCTCCGGTCACTGTCCCAGACTGAACTGTGGGCCCCACAACATCACAGACTGGAATTTCCAGTCAAGAGATAACCCCACAGTGCAGGAAACGATTGGGACCGACCTTAGGTCACCCAGACATCCCCTGGAAAAGACTCGGGTTCTGCAGGCGCCCCAGGAGCCAGCCCAGAGCCAGAGTCGGGGATCCAGGCCCCAGCACAGAGCCCTGCCTACACACCTGATTCGCTGCCTCAAATAGAACTGTGGGCCCCAGGGCACCAGAGACTGAGTTTCACTGTTGGTTGCAAACCCACAGGGAGGAAAAAGGCTGGTCTGATCTCAGAGCACTCAGCTGATACCCCCACCCTGAAAAGGTCTCCGGAAAAATTACCCAGTTTAGGCAGATGCCAGGCTCCCAAAGGCCAGAAAGGCAGAGCCACACACGTCTGTGCCTATGAGTTCTACTTGCCACCCCAGACAGAATGGCGGTCCCCAAAGCAAAGACTGGGTGTCCCTGTCAAGAGGGAACCCCACAGCGGGGGGATCATCAGGTCTAACGCTCAGGACACCCAGCACCAAAAGACTTTCTGGATTCACGCAGACTCTAGGCTCTAGCCTTCTACTGCAGGCAGGAGCACTGTGCTCACCTGCCATTATTGAGTACTGCTAGGGCACTGGGGCACACAGCTGCATCCTCAGACCTACAAAAGCCAGAGAGCCATTACAGCAGCCCTCAGATACTGTGCCAAGGATCAACCAGTTATCCCTAGCTAGACTGACAAAACTGTGGGAATCCCTGGTTCTTCAAGAGGGCTGCACCCAACAATTACACCTTGAGAACAACAGCTGCTGCTCACTAAATTCAGAGCAAGAAACCCAGCAGCAGGACAGCCACCACCAGGACCTCTCCTGATGAGAGGAGAGCTTACATCTATGCTAATGAAGAGGTTAATGGAGGAAGTAAATAAAATGGGTAAAGAATTAGGGGAAGATATAATAAAACAGATTATGGTCATCCGTAAAGAAATACGGGAAGATGCAGCCAAACAGTCTTTGTCACTGAAAGAAAGACAGAGGAACGTTCAAACAAACAGCTGAAGGAATTGAAGGAAAAACAGGAAAATACATTCAGGAAATCCACAAAACGGTTCAAGATCTGAAGATAGAACTAGAAGAATTAAAGAAAACACAAATGGAGGAAATCACGGAGAGGGAGAACCTAGGAAAGAAAACAGGAACTACAGAGGTAAGCATAACCAACAGACTACAAGAGATGTAAGAAAGAATCTCAGGTGTGGAAGATACAATGGAAGAAATCGATGTTATCCGTCAAAGAAAATAATAAATCTAAAAAATTCCTGACACAAACCATCCAATAAATCCAAGACAACATAAGAAGACAAAACCTAAGAATAATAGGAATAGAGGAAAAAGAAGATTCCCTCCTCCAAGGCTCAGAAAATATTTTCAATAAAATCATTGAAGAAAATTTCCCCAACTTAAAGGGGAAGCCTATAAGAATACAAGAGGCCTACAGAACACCTAAGAAATTAGACCAGAAAAGAAAACCTCCCTTCACATAATAATCAAAACAGTAAGTATACAGAACAAAGAAAAAATACTTAAAGATGCAAGGGAAAAAGGCCAAGTAACATATAATGGGAAATCCATTAGAATCACACTTGACTTCTCAACAGAAACGATGAAAGCCAAAAGGGCGTGGACGGATATCATGAAAACCCTAAGAGAACACAGATGTCAGCCTAGGCTACTATACCCTGCAAAGCTCTCGGTCCTCATAGATGGAGAAAACAAGATATTCAATGACAAAAACAAATTTCAACAACACCTACACACAAATCCAGTGTTACAGAAGATACTAGAAGAAAAAAATACAACCCAAGAAAAATAACAACTTTCAAGAAATCATAGGAAATAAATAACCTCACTACAGCAAAACAAAAGTAGCCAAACACACAAACACACTACCATGGCCAACATCAATATCAAAGGATCTAACAGCCACTGGTCATTAATTTCCCTCAACATCAATGGACTCAATTCTCCCATAAAAAGACACAGACTAACAGAGTGGATGCGTAAACAAGACCCAACAATCTGTTGCATACAAAAACACACTTAAATCACAAAGATAGACATTACCTGAGAGTAAAGGGCTAGAAGATGGTTTTCCAAGCAAATGGACCCAAGAAGCAAGCAGGAGTAGCCATCCTAATATCTAATAAAGTAAATTTTCAACCGAAATCAATCAAAAGAGATAGAGAAGGACACTTCATACTCAACAAGGGAAAATCCACCAGGAAGATATCACAATCCTGAACATCCATGCCTCAAATGCAAGTGCACCCACATTCGTAAAAGAAACTTTAATAAAACTTAAACCACACATAGAGCCCCACACATTAATAGTGGGAGATTTCAACACCCCACTCTCAACAAAGGACAGGTCAACAAAACAGAAATTAAACAAAGAAACAATAACTCTGACAGAGGTCATGAATCAAATGGACCTCACAGACATCTACAGATCCTTTCACCCAAACTCAAAAGAATTTACCTTCTTCTCAGCACCTCATGGAACCTTCTCCAAAATAGACCATATAGTTGGTCACAAAGCAAACCTAAACAGATACAAGAAGATTGAAATAATCCCTTGTATCCTATCTGATCACCATGTACTAAAACTGGACCTCAATGATAAAATAGCAAAAGTCCTACACACACATGGAAACTGAACAACTTGCTTCTAAATGACAGTTGGGTCAGAGAAGAAATAAAGAAAGAAATTAAAGACTTCCTAGAATTCAATGAAAATGAAGGCACAACATACCCAAACTTATGGGACACAATGAAAGCAGTGCTAAGAGGAAAGTTCATAGCACTAAGTGCCTTCAAGAAGAAATTCGAAACATCTCATGCAAGCAACTTAATGGCTCACTGAAGAGCCCTAGAAAAAAAAAGAAGCAGACACACCAAAGAGGAATAGACGGCTGGAAATAATCAAACTCAGGGCTGAAATCAATAAATTAGAAACAAATAAAACAATTCAAAGAATCAATGAAACCAAGAGCTGGTTCTTTGAGAAAATCAACAAGATAGAAAAACCCTTAGCCAAGCTAACTAAAAGGCAGAGAGACACCACCCAAATCAACAAAATCAGAAATGAAAAGGGGGACATAATCACAGACACTGAAGAAATTCAAACAATAATTAGGTCTTACTTCCAAAGTCTATATGCCACAAAATTTGAAAATGTAAATGAAATGGACAATTTTCTTGACCGATTCTACATGCCAAACCTGAATCAAGACCAGGTAAACCAATTAAATAGTCCTATATCCGCTAAGGAAATAGAAGCTGTCACCAAAAGTCTACCATGCAAAAAAAAGCCCAGGACCAGATGGTTTTAGCGCCGAATTCTACCAGACCTTCAAAGAAGAGCTAACACCAATACTCTTCAAACTATTCCACAAGATAGAAACAGAAGGAACACTACCAAATTCATTCTATGAAGCCACAGTCAACTTGGTACCTAAACCTCACAAAGACCCAGCAAAGAAAGAGAATTTCAGGCCAATCTCCCTCATGGACATTGATGCAAAAATACTCAACAAAATACTTGCAAACCGAATCCAAGAACACATCAAAGACATCATCCACTACGACCAAGTAGGCTTCATCCCAGGCATGCAGGGGTGGTTCAATATACGGAAATCCATCAATGTGATTCACCACATAAACAAACTGAAGGAGAAAAACCACATGATCATCTCCTTAGATGCTGAAAAGGCATTTGACAAAAATCCAACATCCATTCATGTTTAAAGTATTGGAGAGATCAGGGATACAAGGCACATACCTGAACATAGTAAAGGCGGTGTACAGCAAGCCCATAACCAACATCAAACTCAATGGAGAGAAACTTAAATCATTCCCACTGAAATCAGGGGCAAGCCAAGGCTGTCCACTCTCTCCATATCTTTTCAACATTGTTCTTGAAGTCCTAGCTAGAGCAATAAGAAAATTGAAGGAGATCAAGGGGATACAAATTGGAAAGGAAGAAGTCAAAGTATCACTATTTGCAGATGATATGACAGTACGTGAGTGACCCCAAAAACCCTACCAGGGAACTCCTACAGCTGATTAACACCTTCAGCAAAGTGGCTGGATACAAAATTAAGTCAAAAAAATCAGTAGCCTTCCTGTATACAAAGGACAAAAGGGCTGAGAAAGAAATTAAGGAAACAACACCCTTCAAAATAGCCACAAAGGACATAAAAGTACCTTGGTGTGAACCTAACCAAGCAAGTCAAATACTTGTATGAAAAAAATTTCCAGTCTCTGAAGAACGAATTAGAAGAAGATATCAGAAGATGGAAAGATCTCCCATGCTCATGGCTTGGCAGGATTAAGATAGTAAAAATGGCCATCTTACCAAAAGTAATCTACAGATTCAATGCAATTCCCATCAAATTACCAACACAATTCTTTACAGACCTTGAAAAAAAAATTCTCACCTTCATATGGAATAATAAGAAATCCAGAATTGCTAAAACAATTCTCTACAGTAAAAGATCTTCAGGAGGTATCTCCATCCCTGATCTCAAGCTGTACTATAGAGCAACAATACTAAAAAGTGCATGGTACTGGCATAGAAACAGACTGGTGGATCAATGGAATCGAATAGAAGACCCTGACATAAATCCACACACTTATGGACACCTGATTCCTGATTTTTTTTACAAAGATGCCGAATCCATTCAATGGAAAAAAAGACAGCATCTTCAACAAATGGTGCTGGTCTAACTGGAAGTCTACATGTAGAAAAATGCAAATAGATCCATACTTATCACCCTGCACAAAACTAAAGTCCAAGTGGATCAAAGACCTCAACATAAAACTAAACACACTAAACCGTTTAGAAGAAAAAGTGGGGAATACCCTAGAACTCATTGGCACAGGAGACAACTTCCTGAACAGAACACTGACAGCACAGGCTCTAAGAGCAATAATCAATAAATTGGACCTCATAAAACTGAAAAGCTTCTGTAAAGCAAAGGATACTGTCCTCAGAACAAAACGACAGTCTATAGATTGGGAAAAGATCTTCACCAACCCTATATCTGACAGAAGGCTAATATCCAGTATATATAAAGAAAGAAAGAAGTTAAACAGCAAAAAAATCAAGTAACCCAATTAAAAAATGGGTACAGAGCTAAACAGAGAATTCTCTGCAGAGGAATATCGAATGGCAGAGAAACACTTAAAGAAATGTTCAACCTCATTAGCCATCAGGGAAATGCAAATCAAAAACAACCCTAAGATTTCACCTTACACCCATCAAAATAGCTAAGATCAAAAACGCAAGAGACAACACATGCTGGAGAGGTTGTGGAGAAAGGGGAACCCTCTTCCACTGCTGGTGGGAATGTAAACTTGTACAACCACTCTGGAAAGCAATCTGGCGCTTTCTCAGACAACTCGGAATAGCGCTTCCTCAAGATCCAGCTATACCACTCCTAGGCATATATCCAAAAGATTCTCAAGTACACAATAAGGACATTTGCTCAACCATGTTTGTAGCAGCCTTATTTGTAATAGCCAGAAGCTGGAAACAGCCCAGATGCCCCTCAGTGGAGGGATGGATGCACAAATTGTGGTATATCTACACAATGGAATATTACTCAGCAATAAAATAAAAGGAAATCATGAAATTTGCAGGTAAATGGTGGGATCTGGAAAAGATCATCCTGAGTGAGCTATCCCAGAAGCAGAAAGATGCACATGGTATATACTCACTCATATAGACATATAACATAGGATAAACCTACTAAAATATGTACACCTAAAGAAACTAATCAAGAGAGAGGACTCTTGCTAAAATGCTCAATTCCTATCCCAAAAGGCAAAGAGGCTGGACATCAGAAGATGAAGGAGAAAAGAGGGAACATGTCAGTAGCCTGACACAGAGGACCTCTGAAAATCTCTGCCCTGCAGACTATCAATGTAGAGACTGAAACTTATGGGCAACCTTTGGGCAGAGTGCAGGGAATCTTAGGAAAGAAGTGGGAAACAGTAAGATCTGGAGAGGACAGGAACTCCATAAGGAGAGCAACAGAACCAAAAATCTGAGCACAGGGGTCTTTCCTGAGACTGCTATTCTAACCAAGGACTATGCATGGAGATAACCTAAGACCCCTGCACAGATGTAGCCCATGGCAGTTCAGTATCTAAGTGGGTTCCATTGTGATAGGAACAGGGACTATCTCTGACATGAACTGATTGGCCTGCTCTTTAATTACCTCCCCCTGAGGGGGAAGCAGCATTACCAGGCCACAGAAGAGGACAAGGCAGCCACTCCTGATGAGACCTAATTGACTAGGATCAGAAGGAAGGAAAAGAAGTCCTCTCCTATCAGTGGACTTGGGGATGGGCATGCATGCAGAGGGTGGAGGAAGGGAAGGATTGGGATGGGAGGAGGGAGGGAACCAAGGGGGGATACAAAGTGAGTAAAGTGTAATTAATAAAGAAAAATAAAATAAAAAAATAAATGAGATGACAGGGATTCAGTTGTGATGTTTCCATTCTCCACCTGACAGGTTTCAGGATCACACCTCTGAGGAGGGTCCACCAGTGTCCCTCTGGCAAGGTTTAACAGAGGGAAGACACTGAATGGATGAAACACCACCTCATGGGCTGGGGTCCCATACTGGCAGAAAGAAGAAAGCAGACTTAGCTACTATCCTCACTCAACCTGGGAGATGTGGTTCACCAGTGCCTTCTCAAACTGGTTCCTTATTTTACCTGGTTCCTGTGTAGTCTACAGAATCCTGACATCAGAACAGCCCTGCAGTCATGTTTGGATAAGACCACCTTGTCCAAGTAACACATTTAGTAACATTTCTTTGAGGTGTTAACAGGTATATGTTAATGATTAGCCTGATTAATAGGTTTGGTTCCTTGAAACCCTTGCTGAGGCTGCTGGAGGACAGGGAAGATGTGAACAGGTAAGACACATGTGAACAGACAAGGGCAGCTCATGGCTATTGGCTTTATTTCAGCCCCCTCCTCTTATACTGCACTTTCTAGGTGCTTTTCTCTCTATATATATAATCTACGTTCATCTTGATTCAACCTCCCAAGAAGCTTGTGACGAAACACCCCTCTTGCCTCAGAGGGAACTTGAACTCCAGGTGGTTCTGAGAAGAGTAAGAAATGGAGCCATCTTAAGCATGACCTTGAAAATGGAAAGGAAGCAAGAAAATAACTCCAAACAATTGGAAAGTTTCCTGCAATTTAGTCAATAAATACGCTCAGCTCAATATGATCTTCCATTAATTATAAATTCAGAGAAAGGCCACAGTGCTATATGCCCACAGGACTTCATGATCACCTGCTGAAAACTCAAAATATCAACAATATGTTATTATTGCATCTATTAAGTAATATAATAAAACAATGACAACCTTTAAGTAAGGATTGAGAGGTATCCTTTCCTTAGACTTGGATTGAACTTTCAGTGGCCATCACAGAGACACTAAAAACAAGACTGTTCTAGAGCCCTTAATGTACACTGCTTATTATTTTCACTCAGTGAAGTAACCAATAAATTAACACCTCTTATGAACAAAAATGTCAAGTGCCCCAACATGCTTTTTTGTGTGGATACTAATATGTAAAATCTCAAGAGGTAACATGTTATAAAATTGACAGCTGGCTCAAGGACAGGTCATTCCAGTCTCAGGGTTCTAATCCACTTACTGTCACTTTCCTCTTTTACAGACACGTGATAAAGGCACATGCCATTGCAAGATGAGCAGTGGTGTAATGCGGGGCCCAATTTATTCATTTAACAGTTCTGATCGCCCAGCTAGGGGCTCTCCCAGCAGTCAAGGGAGCTTGTTTCCAGCAAAGATTTCTACAATATAAGTATGCTGAGCTGGGGAGATGGCTCAGAGGGTAAGAGCACTGGCTGCTTTTCCAAGGGTCCTGAGTTCAATTCTCAGCAACCACATGGTGGCTCACAGCCATCTATAATGAGATCTGGTGCCCTCTTCTGGCATACATAATAATTAATTAATTATAATTTAACATCACGAGCACGAAATATTAATAAATAATAATTTATTAATTGATATATTGTTTATTAACATAATAAAATTAATTAATGATTAATTAGCTATACGTCTGCTAATTGCATGCTTACAGCCACGAAACAGCTCTCTAATTCTAATTCTAATAATTCTAATTCTAATAAAAAGAAAAAGGGACTTTGGAGTTAGAGGAATTAGATATGATTCCATTGAATTCTTGTTGCAAGTAATCAATTACCCATCATTTTGTGAATGCTCAAGTGATAAGTGTTAAACGTTTATATTCTACAATGACTTACTCTAAGCATAAATGTGTGCCCAAACAGGCTCTGGTGTCCAGTGACACTGACATCATAGACAAGACTCTTTGACACTGGCCTGAGCACTGCAGAGCCTGCTCGATGAACGGCAACTTCATTGTACGGTCGCAGCAGCCACCAGGTCTGTTCCACACATTCCCAGTTCCCCTGCTTCTACCCCAATGAAGCTATGTGCCCACTGTCACATAGATCACAAGAGCACTCTGGCCACAGTCTGCACCCTATGCAGCTCTGTGAAAACTGCTCCAGTGCTGGAGACCACCGGTTAGCAAGCCGTCAACATCCCTAGAAATAAGGATGCAGGAGTTCTTATCTCAAATGCTCCCATTTCTCAAATCTCTTCCTGCAGCTCCACCTCTTCACCCTCTTTATTGTCAGAGCCTCCTGAAAGCATTTCCTGCTTTGCGTGAGCTAACAGGAAAACCGGATCCTGCTAAACACCTGCTATCATCTCCCAGTGCCAGCAGAGACCATTCAAGTGGACAAGTAGCCATTTAACAAACTGTGAAACTGAGCCAGAATCAACAAACTCATTAGTGGGAAAACTGGACTCAACCTCGGATCGCATGCTAACAGAGAAGGACTAATAGGGTCACTTGTATAAGAAGAACACAGTGGCATGTGTGCAACAAGACAAACAGTATTTACTTACAGTAAAATTAATCTTGTATTTCAGAAAAAGTGGATAAGATGGGGGCTCTAGCCCAGGGGAAAATCGCCTACATCATGTGTGAAATTCTTGAGTTGATCTCTAACATAGAAAAACTAACTAACTAACTAACTAACTAACTAACTAACTAACTAACTAACTAACCAAATCCATAACAGAATGAAAGACATTAACCAATCAGTTGTAATTTATATCAGCAGAGGCATGAAGAACAGAATCATTGAATTTAAGTTTGTCTCTTTTGCTTTAATGGCGAGCTTAGAAATGAGTACTTCTTTCTTAAGAGACCTGTTTAGTTTACTCTTACTTATATGGATTTTTGCCCATATGCATGTCTGCACCATGTGAGTGAAGTACCCACAGAAACCAGATCCTTTGGAGCTGGAGTTACAGACAGCTGTGAGCTGCCATGTGAGTGCTGGGAATAAAACCCCAGTCCTCTTGAAGAGCAGCCAGTGCTCATACCACTGAGCCATCTCTCTAGTCCCTACTCTTTTTTTCAACTGAAATCCACCTGGGAGAAGCTGAACATTATGCTCCGTTAGTTTCTGGAAGATACATATACATACGTGTACATACATATATACATGCATACATATATACAGACAGACAGAAATATGTTTAATGCAACTAAACATTCCCTGTCCCATTACAGACATATCACTGTTCTTTTTACACAGAGATCTCTGATCCTTCTCTGACAGCATGTGTTCAGAGTTCATATTTCTCCTAGTGAGAAGCATATGTATATGTAAATGTACTAAGTCTATTCCTAGCAAGGTAATTCTCAGGATTTGAATAATCATTACCTTAACTCAGAGGTTCCCAAATTTCTATGTACAAAATGATTATGTGGGATGTTGTTACACATTCTAAGCCCCGCCCCCCAATTCCAGGGTTTAGATTCAGTATATCTGTGGGAAAACATAAGTAACCAGGCCTTAAGAATGAGGTGAGGGCCAGTGAGTGGGCCCAGCAGATAAAAATGGTAGCCACCAAACCTGACAGGCTGAGTTCAATTCCCAGAACCTATAAGGTAAGTAGCAAGAACTAACACCTTCAAGTTCTCTGACATACACTGGGGGAATGCATGTGCATTCACAAACACATAAATAAGTAAAAAGGTAGTAACATTCCTGAAATTGCGTGAAATTCACATGACTAAAAGTGAGCAGCTTTGCAGATTCAGTGGCATTTAGTTCAGGCATGGGGTCATGCAGCGACAACTCAGGTGTTGTACCCACACCCAACATTTAACAACATTGCTGCCACATCTTAAAACAATACACTGAGAATGGTGACCATTCTTAAACACTGAATGAAGGGCAGGTGACAAAGAATGAGAGGCTTTGTGGACTTCTTTAAAATTAAAATGGGAACTTTAGAAAGAAAGCGAGCACCCCCAGAGACCCTAACTAGGATCTGTACTCCTGCCTGTCTGTCATGAAGCACAAACTTCACCAAGAAGCTGGTGCACTTCAGGGTCTCTCTGCTAACACATCCAACACTCACTAGTCTGGACACACAAGTGCCCAACCACTTACCAGGAAAAGCAGCACCAAAGGAAAGCAGTGAGAAAACTTGGAACGATGAACCACGTGGTTTCAGTGCAGGCCCTCTCTCCTGGGGCATAACCACACTGCTGTGCTCATTATTAAATTCTATTTCAGGAAATAAACTGTCAAGAATCACAGGAAAACCCTCTGGAGAAAAAAAGGCAAATTAAGTTTCTCCTTAGGGCAGCAGTGGTTTGTGAGCCCTTGTGGGACATGGAAAGACCCTCTAACAGGGAGAGCATATCAGATATCCTACATATCAGCTAATTATATTATGGCTCATAACAGTAGCAAAATTACAGTTATGAAGTAACAATGAAAATAATTTTACGGTTGGGGAGACCACAGTATGAGGAACTGTATTAAGGGGTCACAGCATTAGGAGGGTTAAGAACCACAGGTCTAGCTGATCGAGGACTGGTTCTCACTTTTGAGTTGCCTTTCTTGGGATCAGATTTTTTTATAGAGCTCTGAAGTTTGGCAGCTGGAACAATGAGTTGTGAGGACGAAAGTCCAGGGTAAAAGCTTGCTCCCCTGGCTAGAGCTAGAACTCCCTCTTTTAGCCAATATCTAGCTAAAAACAGAAAGATGGACGCACATCATAACCCAGGATATGACAATGGCAAGACAGCTTGTATAGCTAGAATCTCAAAACAGTTTCACAAAGTTTAAGCCAGCAGGGCTGACCAATGCAACTTGGTTTCTGGATAACAGCCATTCCTCCTACCTGAAGGGAGGCAGGAGAAAGCCTGAGAGTGATCATTTTGTGCAAAGGACCCTTTGGTTGTTACCCTTCTATATGTAGTTAAGAGATCTCGATCACTTCTAGAAGATGGGACAGGAGGAGAGGATGGGTCTCCTGAGCCATAAGCAAAAGTAAAACATTAACAGGATGGAGCTGAGGGTAGCCAGGTCACTGCATGCAAGGGTGCTCTTGGCTGGCCAAAGGACTGGTGGCCAGAAGGGAAGGTAATGTAACTCAATCATATGGCTTCTACAGGGCAGAATACACTTCACTCCTGAAGGCCTGAGAACTCAGTGAGCTGTGAGTATCACCCTGGCCTCAAGACACAGGTGTGGAACAGGACTGGCTAGCGGATAGAGGGCCACCTGTGCTTGATAGACCCTGCATCACTCACGTTCAGAATACTTCCGCAGAAAAAATGAAGAATTTTAGAATTCTTCTGAGGAAGATTTGGGGAAAGGTTGGCTTTGGGAACAGATGTGGAGAAAGCTAAAAGGATAGTAAAAGTCAATGAGGTGAGCTTTTTAAAAAGGGCTTTTGATTAGTAATTAGATATTGATGCCAGTAGATCTGAGTTTGAATCCTATCTCTCATGTGTCTCTGACATGAGGCTAATCTCTTAGCTTCTTGAAGTTTGGGTTCCTTCTTTGATAAAATGGGAATTTGGAACTAGCCCACAAGGTAACTGTTTACACCATGAGCAAGTGCATGGTGAGTGGAGACAAAAGCTAGAGGGAGTGGACTGGGCGAGCAGCCAAGACTTAACAGTGGTCACTCTTGCCATGAAACTCCATGGGGAAGGGCACTGACTGAGGCAAAGGAAGGACTGCAGGGGTGTTAAAAACACAGTCATAATAACATCCATGCAGGACCCCGAAGGCCAGAATCAAAATGGCAAAACTGTCACCTGGTAGCGGAGTTGGGAGGGAGACTGGGGAAAAGGATAAAAAGCCAAAAAAAAAAAAAAAAAAAAAAAAAAAGTGATACGAAAAGAAGCTGAGTTAGCAATTCATCCTATTAAAGTTTGGTTTTCCCCTTAAGTCATGTAGAACAAAGACAATGAACTAAAATGTGATCACAGAAAACTTGCTGAAAAGAAGAATCATGTGGAGATGCAATCAAGGTAGTCGCTGTTTCTCAGGCAAGATTAATATTAAAATATTTGTAGACTCATATCGAGACATAAAGAGAAGATTTAAACTACAGAAATAACTTTTAAAATGCCTCCAAAAAAGGTTCCAAGGACCGCCTTACTACCCAAATCACAGAAAGAGATAGGAAAGCCATCCTAATTATTTTATTGCATGACTTTAACCAAGACAACAGACTGTCAATGAAAAAGTAAACCAGCTCCACTGTCATTTGTGAATTGATATACAAATCCTAAAAACTCCACTAAATCAAATTTAGAAGCATTATAGAAATGCATAGTCATCATCAAGCTACACACTTAGCCCCCAACACAGCAAAGACAACATATGATTAATACATCTGCTAAGACATCACAGTGTCAGAAAATAAGACAGCCCTATCGGCACCTAATCACAGTGTTCTCAATAAGAAGTTTCAAATATTATTTTTACCAAATTGAATAAAAAGTTCCTGATGTTTATAAAATGATTAACTCTATTTTAAAATGTGCAACATATCTGAAATCATGGAACTGAAGAAACATTGATCTTCAAATATTTTTTCATTCTCACATATCATGAAAAAAATATATCCCATCTCTTCCCAAACATTCTTGACACCAATGTCTCTAGTCCTGTCAGAAACCCTTTGAGAGGTTTAACAGTTTCCAGAGCGAACGCCTTTACTTCTGAGCCCTTTTTAGTTCATGAGTAACCTATTAATCCATATTTAGGAAATCACCCCAGAAACCATGTTGTCATGATCCCTGTAACAAAGGCTTGGGTACCTTGGAGTCTCCAGTTTTTGTGATTCTGAGACCATTCCCCAGGAATAACAGCTAAGTTGGTGTTCAGTATCCTGGCCTCCTTTCCATTGGTGGTTTCTGGAGACTCGACAGGCCTTCCACGCCAACACTGATCAAAACACTACAGAAGGGTTTTTAAATGAAGTAAATGAGGCTGAAACTCAGATTATAAGAGACTCTGTGTCATTGTTTTGTGGAAAAACTATTATCTCACATTCAACAAGATGTCCTGCATTTCATATCAATACAAGGGACACTTAGAAAATTATAGCAGTTAGAACACTAAAGCAACTCCACAGGCCACTCATGCAGACACCGCTAACCCAGCCTGCCCTGCCTGGATCCTTGGGAGCTCATTCCTGCAGCCCACCTCAGAAGCAGATCTGCTGTATCAGGAGTCGGATGAGAACACAGATATCATCAACTCATGAAGGATGGTGATGAACACATATCATCCCAGCACTGAAGGGGCCAAGGTAGGAGGACTGAGAACTCAGGCCAGCTTGGCTATATGGCAACTAGATTCTCTCTCAAAGGAACAAATGGATTGCCATCTATGAAGCCAGAAAATGATACAGAGGCTGAAACACAGATCCAGACGTGCCCACATGTAGCTGTGTAACTATGAGCTAAGCGATCATGTCTTTGTGTCTAGTTTTCACATCTGCAAGATCCTAAGGGAGGGAAGTACTGTGAGGGCTGTTTAAACTAACCACCTGAAGCTCATAAAATTGTCCTGCATACAGTACGTACTCAAACCCACTAGATTTGATAACTATACTTTATTAAAGCAAAGCAAAACAACAGAACAAAACCAGCTATGAGACCAGGAAGACTAACTCCTCATGGTGTTGCCTCAATCCTGCACAGTGACTTTCCAGTAAATCTGACTGAATGATAAGCCCTGCTCTCACACATGGAATTTCCAATCAAAGGTTTTTGGTATTACCCAAGGCCACAGGATTTGAAGAATTTCACTCACTTGAAAGACTGACTAAAACAAAAACACAAACATATTGGGTGTGCGTTGGGGAAGTAAAGTAGAAATAAATAAAATAAAATAGAGAATGTTGTGAATATAGCAAACTTCAATGATGTGTATACATATATGTATCGTACATGTATCAAGTACATTCACACACATTAGGTTTTTACATCTATAAAGTAAAAAAAAATACAGAAAAAAGTTATTAGGAAATAAGAAAGAGTTCTTGGTGATTAAAAAAAAAACAGTGATTGAAACAAATTCAACACAAAGTTTAGAAAAGACTGGTAAATAACCTTTCCAAGTAGTAAAAGAAATGTAAGGAAAATGGAACAAGAAACTAAGAATGTTAGGAGACTGTTCAAGTAACCAAATTCTGTGAGGAGGGTGGGGGGCAGGTGGAGTTCTAACCATTCCAAAAATCAATATGTGGGGAAAGTTCCAGCAACATGCTCTGCATGTTATAGTACAGAACATGCTGCCTGAGTATTCGGGACAATGAACAAGCAGAGATCTCCACCCAGGTCCCATTGGAGTGAAGTTCAAGAAACCATGAATTTAAGAGCTTTCTCCTCGGAAAGTCCCTGACTCCATGAAAACAGTTTTCAGTCATCTCTGAAAGCTGTTTTACTTTGCTTTCACCCTTTGCTTACTTTTCCTAATGAATGCATAACTGTTGTTGTCAGAAAAAATTAACAACAAGAACAAAAAAATCTTATCCTTGGAGAATCCAGACTAAGCTTAAATGGCTCCTTTTCTAATCTGGCTTGATAGTGTCCTGTCTCTCTGGACAGAGACCTTCAGTTAGCAACAGTGGTCATCACAGCTGTGGTGGCCAGGCATTCTGGGGATCTTTCATCCTGATGCCCTGTGGATGTGTGGTGCCTGTCTGCTAATTCACTCAGTTAGTGAGTGCTGGTCTTTAAGTACACCCCCAGTGTATTTTGAAAAATAAACAAAAGGAGAAAACATATGTAATTCTCTTTCCTTATTCCCACTGCAACTGTGGCTTCACTCCTGCAGCTGGCATTTATTGTCACATGGAAATGCCAATGGCTCCGGTGTGTCTTTTCTTGTTCCACATATCCCATGCTTTGCCAAGAGATGGATTTCCTGAACTGATAGACTAACCTGTGGAGAAGATGAACACTGTGTTGTTCCAGAGCCCATAGCTTTTCAAGGCTTTGGTGACATTTGCCACTGCTTCATCCATGAGGGATACCATCCCTGCATAAGTACGCCTGTGCTTATCTTGGATGAAGTCATATGGCTTCATGTATTCCTCAGGGACCTGCAGAGGATCGTGGACAGACTGGAGAGCAAGGTAGAGGAACAGCGGCTAGAAAGAAAATTTGTAAAGCAAACATCAGTTAAAAGGAACATAGGCTTTAAATATTCAACATGAGGCAGTCCAGGTTTATCAAACAACTTCAAGGAAATCTACAGAGTGTACCAAAATATCTGTGGATCATATATGTGATAGGCAACACACATCCAGAGTACATAAATAATTCAATTTAGTTAAGTGCAGAGAATTTAAATAGGTATTTCTCCAAAGAAGATATAACAAATACTTATAACCGAGGGACTGCAAAACACAAAAACTGCAGTAAGACACTGATTCATACCCATTAGGATGCTTAAAAATTTTAAAATAGAATGTAATAATATTGATGAAGCTATGGAGAAATTATTTAGTGGGAATGTAAATATATGTAGACATTATAAAAGCAGCATGAATCTTCTTAGTATTACACACAGCTACCATACAACTTGGCCTTTCTATTCCTAGAAAGCCAGGAAAGCACATGTCCATGTAAAATGTGCATGGATGCTCCCTGAAACATTATTTATAATGGCCAAAAATTAGGAAAACTCAAATGTCTGCAACTGATGGATGGAAAAATAAAATTCAGAATATTTTAAGTGACAGCATATACAATCAATGACAACATAGTTGGGCTTTGAAAACATAAAAAGAGCCCATCAAAGACCACATCTTGTATTATTGCACTGATTTAAATATTCCAAAGAGGCACGTCTATGGAGACAGAAAGTAGATGACTGGTTGTCCACAGCTATGGGGAATTCAGGAGAGAAGAATGGGCAGGGATTACTAGTGGGTAGAAATATTTTTCAAGAGTGATGAAATGTTTTAACATTAGATCTTAAATTTTCTAGTTAACTGTATACTTTAAGTGGGAGAGTTTTGTGCTATGCAAATTACACCTCAGTAAATATGTTCAAAATATGACAAGACACAAAACAAAATATGAAGGTCAAAGTCCCAGAATAGGACAGAAGGCATTGACCCAAATAAACAATAATATCGACAACACACCACATATTAACTGCTTTACATAGAAAATACTCTGGTAATAATTGGGCTACTTTCTCTAAAACTCAAAACCATCCTGTTATATCCATTTCACAAATGAGTTAACCAAGACTTCAGAAGGTTAGGTAGTATGCCCAAGTATCATTATTTGATGAGGGGTTTCCTCCGGGCAACCTCCCTGTTACAATGTTGACATGCACCAACAGATATGTTAGCTAAAAATAAGAGAAGTTTATCAGGTTTTTAAAAACACTTTTTTGAGGAAACAGTGCTTTGTTAGTCTTTGATATTGAACCAAATCAATGTAAGGCCAATTTAATTGCTAGAAATAAGAAGTGTGATCCAGAGGTTCTGGTTTTTCTCTATGCCAACCTGCAGCATTCAGTATCTGTGGTATTCCCAGTCAGCCCTTTCTCCTTAAGGAGCCTCTCTTCAGACATCCCCTGCACCAGGCCGCACAGAATTTTTCAATGAGTTGAAATCCCTCAAAAAGACAATTATCAATGGCTTCAATCCAAGAATAAGTATATTATTTTATTAGAGTGTTTGAGGGATTTAAATAATAAAAAAGGAGGCAAATAGGCAGATGGGGAAAACTCACTTCATTTTTTTTATTGTAAAATTGTTCTAAATGATACACTCATCCCTTTGATAGAATGTGTGCCAATCAGTTAAGGGGATGCAGAGGTATGGTAAGAGGAAGAGAGCTCCAATAGACACCCTTAAATTTATTTGAATTTCAGACATTTTAAGTTAAATGTTAAAATTCAATGTTATACATTTTTCCATGAAAAAAATATTTCAAATTCCCACTCCATACCAAAACCTTTGACACAATTTCACCCCACCTCTACTCGGGCACATGCTCACATTCCACTCATCCCATACATACTCTGGGGTCCCCTGAACGACAGAAGGATGTGTAGGGGTAGGGGGCTCTGCTGTGGGAGTCTTCCTGACTTGTTCTTCAGCACTAGACTGAGCCAACTCCAGCCAAGGTGTAGAGGGGACAAGACTAAAATTCACAAGGCAACCATAATCCACAGCCCACATAAAGTGTTTAAAAAAAACAAAGTCACATTCACCTGAAACTTTGTTCTTAAGCCAGGTGTGGTGTCTTAGGCTTGTAATTCTAGCATTCGGAAGTATAAGACAGGAGAACTGCCATGATTTTTTAGTCCATGGGCTATATAGTGAGTTTCAGGCTAGCCTTGACTACACTGTGAAACCCTGTATGTTTAATTATTCTTGAAAAATCAGAAAAGGGTTTGGCTGGCTAGAAACAGATAGGATATAGGGACAGAGAAGCCTGTCTGCTCTACTTCTTTTTGGTGTCTCTGACTGAGCATCTCTTCTGAGGTCCTAATTGACCATACCTAGAATGAGCATTGTGTAATAACTTTCTATCAGACACGCCAGATCTTTTCCTTGTTGCCAACTGCTCTGTGGAAAGGTAGGAATGTTAGAGCAGTACTCTTTTAAGTTTTCTGGCTAGCTTTTAGGAAGGGGCCCTGAATTCTATGCCCTGTCCTGGAGAAGAGGAATCCACCCTACTATCTCCTTGGAATAAGCAGCAGGACACTGGAAATACCTCCCTCCTGAGGTTCGTCCACTTGTCTCTCATTGGCTGTACCCAGCATGCCACAGTATGGTACTTTGAGGCCGACATTTTCTTAGAATACCCCTTTGGGAATACAAGAACCTGAAATCATGGTCTGGGCTCTCAACAGAAGGTAGAATGTAAGGAAAATGGGAAGAGTAAGACATGGAGAGTGGAGAACACAGACCTCAGGTGAGGTAAAACAGGCTCTCTAGAACACTTTGAGGCACTTGGAAAACAGTAGGTACAAGGTTACTTTATTTTCATGCTATTTCTTCACAGTGGGAGATAAAATCCCATTGTGAAAGTTGCCTTCCCTGTACTACAATAGACCCCTTGTAAACATTCTCCAACATCACTAAGTGAAAGCATTACTATGCTATTTTTAATATTTCTAATATATATGGGTATTTTGCCTGCATACATGTCTGTTTACCATGTGCATGCAGTGCCCACTGAGACCAGAAGAGGGGATCAGGTCCCCTGGAACTAGAGTTACAAATAGTTGTGAGATGCCATGTGGGCACTGGGAACTGAACCGAGGTCCTCTGTAAGAGCAGCCAGTGTTCTTAATCATTCAGCCATGCCTCTAAACTCACCATATTATTCTTAAAGTTCAAGGGGGAAATAGTTTTTGTACCATATGGAATCCTAATAAAAATAACAATTATCTAAGGCTCAAAGGTTCTCCAACCACCATCAGGACCGTGCCTGCAACCATTAGTTCTGGGGTCCTTCCAGGGCAAATCTGAGTAAGCCAGTTTTTTCATACCTGCCAGATGAAACCCCTGCGCATTGCCTAAAGCAAGCAGTCAACATCTGGTGTTGGGTTCCCTGTATGTCTATGGACCTGATTTCCAGCCCTCTCTCATACCTTGGCCTTGGAATGTGGCCCATTCTCACCTCACTGACTCTTGATTCACACAAGTCATGCCCCATATAAACCTCCACAGATTTGTTTATATTAGAGCATGACAGGTCCTTGGCATTTTCTTGATTCCAAACTCTTATTATGATCAACTCAGCCATAGCTGCCAACTCTAACTGCAAACTTTCCAAGTATTCTAAAACTATAAAATGGAATCCTGGTTGGGAAATGATGACTAGACACTTAAGTATCATATAAAACCCAGACATAACCAGCTGAGCTACCTGCACACTCATATTAAAGATGCTAATGGCTCTTTTCCCTTTCCTGTTATGCTCCATGGCTCCTAACATCTGTACTCCAGACATCCTCATTGTGGAAAGAAATCACATATCATTAATAAGGGGGGAAGCCTTGTGATTTTTTTATAGGTTTTCATAATTCAAAGTATAATTAGGAAAACATGAATAAGTTTTGAAACTACTATCTTTGACATCCAAATTAAGACATTTCTTCCCAGCTTGTACCCACACAAAGTCTTCCACTAGGAGTTGTTGTTTTGTTTACTTTAGGAAACTTATAGTAGATAGGATGTAGAGGGTTTTTTTTTTTGTTTTTGTTTTTAGTTCTTCAAAGTGTTGCTGTTCTATTTTTGACAGAAAGTCTTATTATGAATATATTATTTTCTTTTTATAATGCTACTACTATGAGTCACCCTGACATCAAGGAGAAAGGATGTCCCTTTGTGACACATGTAAAGCCATTAGCAGTGTCCCCATGCCCAGAATCAGCAACTCAATCCTTTCAAAACAGCTCTCTCAATTTTCTTCCTTAGCTGCCCCTTAAAAGCAGGTAAACTTTTAGTGGCTTCATGTAAATTCCTTTAATGACTTTCATCCTATAACAAATGCCATGTTACATTCTATAAATGTGCCTGACAGCCTAGCACAGAATTAGGTTGAACTGTGGGGAAAGATGTTGCAAAGGTGCAGCTCCTGAAAACAGTGAGATGTATCACTACCTTGAGAACTGAAACTGGGAACACGATCTATAGGTACTGCCTTATGAACATGAACATGGTCGGGCTGCTGCTTGACTTTGTTTCTTTCACTTATGTCTGTGCTTGGGGACACTGGGAATGATGAATACTTCTTCACAGCAGCTCAGGCACTGGCAGGGAATGTCCATCTCCCATCTGATGGTTTGTAATACCATCTATGAGCAGTGCCATGTCAGCAACACCCTTTCTATGGCCTGTAAGCCCTTGAGGCCTATAACTGTCCTCAATTCCGGCCTTCTCCACCAGCCCAATTTAGCCACCCATCCACAAAGATCTACGACTCCACAGCTGTTTCCTCTTAGCTGCTTGCTGCTATGAGAATGCTGGTAGACAATACTGTTTTGTACATGTTTCTATCTAAATATTTGAGACAATGATCCCTTTCCTCATGTTTCATGGCATATATAGTTGCCTAGAAATGTCAGCATTATGTCTTTAAAAACCCAAAGTGTGGCAAAGCTGAGAACATTTTATTCCTTCATAATGAGTAAGAGTAGCAAAGACAGAGCCTGGAAGATTCTGTAACAGACAAGGAGTCATTAGCAGGTCATTAAGTCTGAACATATATACAGAACTATCAAGACCTGTGCTGAGACCTCCAGGCAGTAAGAATGACTTTTTATTTTAGGCAGATTATCATAGTTGCATAATTAGATCTCAGAATGTGAACTTGCAATAGGCAGTTGGCATCTGCTTGTCTCTGCATTGGAGAGCACCCTGGCTAACACCAACAGAAGCCTCTGAAGTATACAGGCTCTTGGAAGAATCACTGAGATGAGGTGACAATATATTAATAACTTAGTCCTGCCTGAGACAGATACCTCACAATATCTGAAAACAGTAGTCCTTACAAGTTTCCCAGGAGATTCTAATACGATATCAAGACTGGGACCGTGGAGCTGAATATGAACTGGAATTCAGAGCCTCTGCCCTCAGGTACTAGCTGTGAACTAGGGACTCTGCTTAAAAGCAAAAGCTCTGGAGTAGGAAATGAGAGATCATATTCTGATTTTGACTTTCAACAGCCCTGTGACTTTGAAAAAATCACTTCATTCCACTAAGCCTGGTTGCTTAAACAAACAGTGTGGCCCCTTCGAAGGCTAATAGACAGTTCTCTTAAAACTTAAGCTTAATTTTCTTGGTATTAGACTAGGTCTATAAAATGCCACACATACAGTTAAGAGCTATAACACTACCAGCAAAGAGTACTGCACTAAGAGTGTTTCTTCCTGGTGTACAGGCTCTAAGGGCTTCCTATTGTCCTTAGTTCCGATTTCTCCCAGCTTAGAACACCTGCCCACGGAGCTGCATCTTCTTACCCATTTAATATTATATGAAGCTAATTACCTAGCTCACCGACTATCTTTGTTTAAATCTGGACTTAAAATGTGCAGGTTTCTAAATATTTGAGAGAATGTTCCCCTTTCCTCATGTGTTATGGCAGACATAGTTGCCAAGACATAGTTGCCATGGGTACCTTTAAAAACCCAAAGTGTGGCAAAGCTGAGAACAGTCACTAGGGAAGATTCCTTCATGTGTAATAAGAGTAGCAGAGACAGAGTCTGGAAGATTCCACACCAGACAGGGAGTCATTAGCAGGTTACTAAATCTGAACAGGTATACAAGCCAGACCTTCCATCAGGACCTGAGCTGAGTATCTCCAGGCATTGTCAAAGATACAAAGTCCAGAAAATTGGAAGAACCTGCATACTTTCTGGAATTCTCCATGTCAGGTGGGCTCCCACTAAAGGACAATTTTTGTGAATGTGCTAAAACAGTTCTTTATAAGGACATCCTGTGAGTCTAGCACAAATATCGCTCATTTCAAAAGCACTTATGTGATGAGTCTAGACAATCTGGGCTGAAGGCTATTCACAACTCTTTTCTCTTTTTACCTGCAACTAAGTCTGCACAGGGCATACCAAATAGCTTCCATATTGTGTCTCTGGAAACCAATATGCCATGCATATCAGTTTTTAAAATCCAATATTGCTAAGATGGCCATTTCCTTCAAGTTGGTCAAAGAATACAAACTCAAGCAGTTACCTTTTATTTTCTTGATAAGAATTGGTCAACTGATTCTAAAATTAATAAAAGAATACAAAAGATGGAGAATCACCAAAATAATCCCCCAAAGTAGAGAATGAGAGGACGTTCTCCGAGCCCTGAATTCCTAACTCTTCTCTATAACGGAGCGGCCCACACTGCACAAAGACACCTGTCTGTAAACCAGAAGCCTGGCTTTGCTAGCCACTTAGAGTGCACACACATCAAGCATCAAAAGTGTAAGAAGGGTTTCCCTGAAACCCTAAAAGACAGTGTTCCTCCACCTGTACCCTAGGGTCTCCTCTCACAAGACTCTCGGGGGTTTCTGTACACTGTATGGCTTTCTCCCAGACCTGATCCATCAAATCTTTAGAGGAAAGGTCCAGATTCCTCACTTGTAACAACCTTCCCTTTCTGGCTAACTGGAACATGCTCTAAAAAAAAAAAAGAAAAAAAATCTCCTTTGAAGTGACAAGATTTGATAATATTAAAGAAGGGATCCTTACTTTCTCTGGTGAGTGGTTAGCGATGAGGGTTGTAGCCCTTTTGCTAAATATGTTTGTGGAGTAAATATTGCTATACTCCGTTGCAGGTTCTTCACCATCTCGGAGATCAAGAGCACACCGTGTACCATTCAAAGGCTCAATTAGAGCACAGGACTCGTGGGTGTAGTAGTCTTCACTGCCTAGGAGGTATCCTACAAGATAAAAGTGAGACAAAAGAGTCAGCATGGCATAGAGCTTGTTAAGCAAGTGAATATTCCAGCATTTAATTGCCTAATGCAACTGATTGCCCATGACGAAGCTAATCAAATGACAAGGCTAATTAGAGCAGTATTTCCTAACATCTCTATATTTGTTAGTAGACACCATTAAAATGTTACTGCATAGAATTCCAAGTCCTTTTCTCACTCGAGGCTTTCAGAGCACTGGTTCTATCTGGTAACTCTTTATAAGTGGATGATTCTGTGGAAATAAGTTTTTAGAAATCAGAGTTTCAAGTTCAATAGCTGAGATGTTAATCCTTTAAAGCTATCTAAGAGAAACAGTATCACTGCTAATGTGATTTGTTTCAAGGATTTACTTACAAGATAATAAAGACAGGATTCAGATCTTGTCATTTGTTGTTACTGAGGTTGGGAGAGAGATTTCTGCAGTTATCAATGGATGCACCCTTAGCAGGAGTTATATTTAGTCAAATGCTGACACCCACTGGTGAAAAGATACAAACCTTTCCAAATACAAGTTCTCTACCACAGCGTAGCAGCCCCAAAGATGCACGTACAGCATTCTGTCTAGACTATTCTACATACACTCACCCTGCTATTTAGAGACACACTGCTCACTGAGTTAAGCAGCCCATCAATGTCCCTATTTCTGTAGCACAGAACCCTCTCCCACAACAGAGGCTAAAGCACAGGAGAAAAGGAAATTTCTTAACTAATGGTTGTTCTGCAAGTGTTCCATGTTTTGAAAGTATAAAAATAAGCTGTGTTGCTATTATGATTAATTTACAGGCTTGCTCAGAATAAGTCAATCAACGTAAAAGAGAAAGTACTTAGTGATGACTCAGGATTAGGAGGCTGTGTGGAAGCTGGTGGTGACTGCTCATAGAATCTGGTTTCTTTCTGTGAAATAAACACACACACAAACAAACACATATGTGGTCCTACAGTGGGACTGTGATAACGGCACAATCCCTCAAATTGTTTTAAAAAATATATCACTAAATGGAGAGCGGCATGCATGAAGAAGGGGGAGGGAGGATAAGATCGGGAGGGGAGGAAGGAGGGGCTTATGGGAGGATACAAAATGTATAAAGTGTAATTAATAAAAAAAAATCACTAAAGCTAAATATCTTAATTGGGTGAACTGCATGGTGAGGTATACCCCAACAAAGCTGTTAAACAGGAGAGTTTGCCCAGCTTTTAGCTATATTCTTACATACATAGCTCCTTTTAGTCACCATCTTAAGATGATGAAAAGTGGGCCTCGTTCTTTCCCTTCTCATGAAGTTTGTCTACAATGACAATTAAGAGCCTTATACAGCTTATATAATAATTCAGTTCATTTTAGATGAACTATTTTCATGATCCAATAAGTTCAAGGTCCTGAATATAACTAGTATATGACCTTAAGATAACTTACTGTGTGATTCTCATTTATATTTATAATAAGAAAAATCCAACATATTTATTACTTAATGTGGAATAGAAAAAATTAAATTCACAAAAAATCATTTCAAGACTCAGTGGGGAAAAGTGCCTGCCACCAAACCTGACAACCTGAGCTTGCTCCCTGGGGTCCCTGTGGTGGAAGGACAGAACTAAGTCCTGCAGGCTGCCTTATGTGTATGTGCATGTCTGTCTGTCTCACACACACACAATAAATAAATAAACAAACAAATAAATAAGTAAGTAAGTAAATAGTGACAATTTCAACCCTTACCTACCACTAGTTTGGGTTTTTAACATCTGCTAAGTACTAAAGCTTGCAGAGAAAAGTTCAGATTCCTTATCCATTAATATAAACCAACACTGGAGAGGATAAAGGCACAGGATATATTTGGTTATAGGAACCCTAAGTACTAAATGATATTACAAACATAAGAACTATAGAAATAGAGCTATTTCTTCAAATACTTGGCCAATCCGATACCATACAACCAGAGCGACACACACAGTGCTTTCATCATTGAAACTCATGAACTTGAGCTTGAGTGCTGAGCCTATGCTTTTGTGAGACACTGAGAATATGATTTTTGAACAACTAAGTCTGTGTTTTTCCATAGTTTTATCCAGATGTAATTCACACTCAACACAATTACCCATTAAGTCTGTATTTCTTTGTTTTATGGGCATCCAGTCACCTATCTGCTTTTAGCAGAGCAGCTAAACTACAGTGGTAATGACAGCTGGGCTCCACATACTCCTCCTGGCTGCAAGTCTCTCTTCATGTAAATGTAGGGCATGTGTCTATCTAGGTCCAGGGTGGGACCTAATTCTCAAAAGGCATAGGATTTCTGCCCTTTAAGTTAAGTGTGTGTAGATGTGTAAGAGTGTGCATAGGTTAAAGGTCAAACCTGATGTCACTGCCAGGAGCTATCCCCACTTGCTTTTTGAGGTAGGTTTTCTTCCTGGCTTGGCAATTAGGCTGAGCTGCCTGGCCAGCAAGTGCCAGGAATCCACCATCTCAGTTTGCCTGACAGGATGAAAGGCCTGGATGACACCCAGCTTTTTAACTTAGGTTCTAGGGATCACACTAAGGTTCACTGATGCAAAAACTTTACTGACTGAACCCTCTCCCCAGCTGTCCAACTACCAAGTTGTTAAGTACACAACTTAGATGTTAATAAAGATTCTAAATATCCACAACCTGTCAAAGAACAGACAGCAATTCATTCTGAAAAAAAAAAAAAAAAAAAAAAAAAGTTGCCAAGGCACAGGCCAGCCATTCCTCTAGAACTTCCAAGATGTTAAATCAATGAAGGCTGATTTCTAACAGCCACTCAAGGCCACTGAAGACTAATTTAGACTCAGTCAGAAAGAATGTCATGGCAGGCTAGCAGTGCTACGGCGCCCTGGATGGAGAAGACACAAGACCTTGCCTGTCTGATATCTTGCATCTTGACATCAGCTTTAAAATCAAGTAGCTAGTTGTGTGGTTTCAGGGCATATTTGTGCTTCGGCCTTACCTTGCTTGGAAGCTAATACCTAAAATCAATCTACAAGGAAGCCATCTCTTTATCATTACAGTGAAGCTCTCCACTTTACAGTCTCCCAAAGGGGAAGTTTCTCTCACAACTGAGAGTCTAAAAAGGCTTCACTCTTCCCCAATACCAACAGCTGGCTTTTCTTGTCATGATGTGCTCCTGGCACATCTTTCTCTGCCATTCCTCCCTCCTCCCTTCCAACATAAGAAGTCTCCCACCTCAGACTCGAATGTGGAACTTGTTCTCAGAGACACACAGTTCTTTCCTTTTCATTTGTGATTTTACAATCTGGTACATTTAAATTATTTTATGTCTTACTGGTTGTTCTATTTAAATATTCTATGTTAAGTAAGCATTTGGTTTACAAGAAGCAGATGGGAGGGAGGGAGATTATTAACCAGCTGGACAGAAAGACAGCTCAATAGAAAAAGAACCTGATGGAAAGATACATAATTAGCAGTAAAATGGTTATTAATTAAGGCAGAGTTTATAATTGCCTCAAGGTGTCATGTTTTAAAACAAACTTTAGGTTTCATATTTATGTCAGAGGGCTCTCTAGTTTCTAGTTTTCACTTGATTAGCTCCTACTACCATTTTTTATTATCTCCTTTTATTATGATTAATTTTTCAATTGATCTTCTCTAATCTAGTAATTTCTTTTCTTTCTTTTTGTTTTGTTTTCTGTTTTTGTTTTTCGAGACAGGGTTTCTCTGTGTAGACTTGGCTATCCTGAACTCTCTCTGTAGACCAGGCTGGCATTGAACTCACAGAGATCCTCCTGCCTCTGCCTTCCTGAGTGTTGGGATTACAGGCATGTGCCCACCATGCCAGGCTTGATCTAGTAATTTCAGAAGCAGACCTCATAGGTAGGAGAAGATGCCCAGAGAAGGTGAGTTATTCTTCTCCCCCAGGACAGGGGTCTCTGAACAGAGTCCATAGGGAGAAATAAAAATGTATGAGCTTTAATTAAGGAAACATTCTTTAATATAAAATCTGGCGCTAATTCCATAAAGTCTGCCCCATCATCTTCAGGTAAGAAGATTTTAGATCACACGGCGCTCTCTGACATAAATGTTCCTAACACTGTTCTTCATCAGCACTCTGGCAAAGGCCACTGCCTTGCTATGGCCATACACACACCCAGAGCTCGGCACAGGGCTGGCATATGGGGATAACATCAGAAAGCAACCCCACTGTGGTGCTGGCTGATTTACTGTGTTCAGGTTTCTAGTCATTTAGTTTGATGATACTTGGGTGTATTTAATGAGCTGGCTGCAGTAGGTCTGTGTTGTTAAAGAAACATATGCATTTCCATTACCAAAATAGGTATCAAATCCTCGGCGTGTTGGCAGACATTCTTTCCGGAACATTCCCAGGTGCCATTTTCCCACCATGTGCGTAGCATAGCCTGCTTCCTTAAGAAGCTGGGGCAGGAGTTTTTCATCCAGGGGAACACAGCTGGGCTGGCAGGTTTTAATGAGGAAATGCTGTAAGCCCATGTGGATCTTAAAGAGATAAATACAAAACCAGGGATTAATGCCCTTGAAACACCATGAAGGAGTAGATTCAGCAACCACGTCAGTCACAGGTCACATCTGTGGGTCTGCATGTTTAGGTGAATTCTGAGAGGCAGTTTCCTCAGTGAGACAAAAAGGTAATGGACACAAATAGCAATTGGATGTATGAATAAAAACATTTCAATAAAACAACATTTTCAACAACTATTTATCAAGGCACTATTCAGGAACCAGTTATTTAATCTATCAACGAAAAGGATTCCAATCCCCCTGCATGTGAGAAGTTGAAATCTGATTAGAAAAAAAAAAATAAATCTCTATTCTTTGAGGACTTTGTAATTTTTTTTAAAGACTTACTTAATGATATGATGACACTGACAGCTCATGCTTTTTATTCAACCTCACATAAACCACAATCTGAAAAGACACTGACCTTTTCTAGAAAGCATTCCACTGACTGCTGTGTGGGTGTGGATGACAAAAGCATCTCTAGGGCACAGGGTCCATACAGCATACAGCATCCAGCATTAAAAGACAAAGACTTGTTGAGCTTTAGAATAGTAAACATGTAATTTCTATAATTTCAGAAGTCCCTTGAATCTTAATAAATTCCTTCACAAATTGAAATTATGATGAATTTTAAAATGCTACCATACCCATGAGGATGGATGAAGCGATCCTCCATAGGCCCTGACCTTCCCGGCACAGGGAAATCCTGATTTCCTTATATCAGTGTGTTTCAACCTTTCAAATGCTATGACCTCTTAATATAGTTTCTCATGTTGTAATGATCCCCAACTACAAAATTATTTTTGTTACTGCAACTGTAATTTTAATACTGTTGTGAGCTGTAATGTAAATATCTGATATGCAGGATATCTGAATGTGACCCCTGTGACAGGGTCCTTTGACCCCCAAAGGGTTCACAACCCACAGGTTGAGAACCACTTCCTTAGATACACAGGACTCTGAAGGTAGTGTAGGTTGTGGGTGCCAGTTCTCAACCCAGGCAGGACTCTGAACCCTGGTCCACTGAGGGTGGGTATCAAGCAACTTGCTGCTAGTAATTCCTTAAATGTATTTGTGGGTGATTGACATGCTGCATACTTAATGCAGGAATGCCAGCTCCATTGAGGCTCTATCATTTAATAGCTTTGTGACCTTTAGACAGTAAGACAGTGCCTTCCGTGACTTCAGTTTTGATATGTGTAAGGTTACCTTCATCTGCATCTACTTCCTGTGGTTTGGGCAGGATTAATAAAGTGATATAAAATGCCAAATACATATTAAATAGCCAACAATGATCACATTAGTAGCAATGAGCATCTATCGATAACACAATTCCCTTCCTGTGCTAGTGTGCTTCTCTGTTGATGTGATAAAACTCTGACCAAACCAACCTGTTGAAGGAAAGAGGGTTTTTTTTGATTACAGATTGACTGTAGTCTGTCATAGAGTGATGCCGAGGCAGAACTTGGAGGCAGGAGCTGAAGCAGAGGCCACAGAAGAACACTACTTCCCAGCTGCTTTCTAAGGTTTCCTCAGCTGCCGTTCTTCAGAGTCTAGGCCCACCTGCCTAAGGATGGCTAGCTCATGCTACTTCAATTAACAATCAAGAAAATACCCCCACAGATACGCCCATAGGCCAACCTCATGGAGGCAATTAATCAACTGAGGGTCCCTTTTCAACTCAGGGTACATCAAGCTGGCCACCAAGTTTAACCATCACATTTCCCAGTACCTGCTTCCTTGAAGGCCTACTTCCTGGAATGTATGGTGCATATGGCTATCATATACAGTGCACACTGGAACTTTAAATCTACAGTTCTACTGGGATTAAATAAATACCCAGTTAGCACTGGTTTTTCCCAAACTTAACTTCCTAACCACTCAAACCATATAGATCCACAGACCTATATTTGGTTCGGTTTTGTCTCATGTTCATTATTTTAAAATCAGATCTACAAGTGCATGTGTGCATAAGCACAGTGGCCACGAGGCTGGAAGAACCATGTGGATAGAGTGAACCGTCTTGGGGTCAGGTTGCTTCAGCCTGAGCAGCGTCCCCACATGGCTCCCCCTTCCTTTCCTCCCTACTGGTCCAAGGGTGGTTAACAGCACCACTGCTTCTGTCTACTACACTCTCGGCCTGCTTCCACACCCACAGCTTCTAAAATAAGTCACTTTTGCAAATAAACCCTGCATAATATATACTCTTATTTCAATATGCCTTCTCTTTACTGACACAACACTGAATGTTATCATTTCTAGGGAAAGGCAGTTGTCACTGTGCACTCACATATACACATATGCACAGACACACAGGCACACACATACAAATGTATTCACACACACAAAGAAGGTTTCTTTCCATTACTAGCACTACAAGCTTACTAAACAGAAAACTGAGCCAAGGCTCAAACACTTCATAACATATAGCTGAGCAGGATGTAAAAGTAATATTTTATGGAACCCAAAATCACCGGTGGATATAAATGTGCAAAGCTCACGTAGAAAGCTCATCTAATACATGTGGAGAATTATCTCTGATCACTAGAGAGCACTACCAAGAGACACTGTGCAGTTCAGTTTTCCTGTGCCACAGGTAGCAAGCCAGGTGGTCAGGTGAAACCTGTCTCCATTCTCTACGATCATACAGAAAAGAGAATTTGTTCTTTTTAGTTCCTAAGAATTTATTTGAACATAAAGCGTTTTTTATGGCATTAGTGGGGAGCAGAAGCCAAACTCTGGATGACAGCCAAAAATGTGGTTTTGGTCTGTTCAAACACTATTTGAAGCCAGGAAGCAATAATATGTTGAGACACAGTAAACAGGCAAGTGCCAAGCTTATTCACCTCCAGCACAGAACTCTGGAGTATCCCACAATGTGTGGGGTGGGATACAAATGTGAATCAAAGAAGAACAGGCAGCTATCTAAACACAAAAAAATCTGCAAGTCTACCTAAAACTCATCTTCAACATCCAGAGAGAAGGTGTAACTAGAAAAGACATGGCTGTCATATATTAAAGTCCGCAGGGGCTACCACTCGATCTGCTTTGTGTGGCTGCCTGTTCATCATTAAAACAAATCCTCTTGCAAAACACCCCCTTTGAAGATTGCATTTGACCATTAAGGATTTGCTCCTCTGATACCAAAAATCTACAAACCCCAGGGAGGGTCCTGCTCTCCTTGAGATAACTGAGAAATTAGTCTTCCTCCAAAGACCTAGGAGATATAAAAATACAGTCTCAGTAATTTTTCTTTTTTTTCAGGAAAAAAGAAAAACAACAACAACAACAACAAAAACCACCACTGGAGAGGACAGTGGCTTTCAGAACCATGCGGTCTACAGTCTACGTGTGTGCTGGCTAGTTTTATGTCAACTTGACACAAGCTAAAGTCGTCTGAGAGAAGGGAATCTCAATTTATAAATTGCCTCCACAAGGTGGGATGTAGACAAGCCTGTGAGGCATTTTCTTAATTAGTGATTGACAAGGGAGGGCTCAGCCCATGTGGGTGGTATCATCCCTGGGCTGGTGGTCCTGGGTTCTATAAGAAAGCAGGCTGAGCAAGCCATAGGGAGCAAGCCAGTAAGCAGCACCCTCCATGGCCTCTGCACTAGCTCAGGCTTCCAGGTTCCTGCCCTGTCTGAGTTCCTTTCCTGACTTCCTTCAATGACAGACTATGATTTGGATGCCTAATCCAAATAAACCCTTTCCTCCCCGAGTTACAAATTTGGTCATGATGGTCCTAAGAATTTATTTACAAAGTGTTTTTAGTGGGGAGAAGAAGCCAAACTCTGGATGACAGCCAAAAATGTAGTAGAAACCCTAAGACAGTGTCTCAAAGAGCTCAAGTTACAACCCTTCAGCTACTCTCATAAGAAACTCTACCATGGGCTCAATAAACCACTGTAACATACTTGGCAATGGATGCCATTTTTCTCCCACCCTCAACAGTGTGGGATGGAGCAGTGTGGTGGAGCAGGAGGGGAGTTCCATCTGGTCTACCAGCCCTATGCAAGTTCCACGCATAGGGAACTTCCACACAACCTCCACGCACCTGTGCATTTGTGAAATACCACCTGTTATGGCACTGGAGCATTCAGAAAAGTGAGCAAGCCTACCCCTCTACCTTATAGCCCAGGGAGCCTGAATGGACGTTTCTGGAACAGAGTACAGCCATAGGATGTGATAGTGGCTAGCCAGGGGTTCAGAATTCCCTGCCTGTGCTTTTGCCAGTTTTGAATAGGTTGACCATGGTCAGAAAACACCTGTGCTACCTTGCGGTTTATTCCTGGAGATGCTCACCGGAGAATGGAAAATCTCCTACCTCATGCTTGAAGCTTTCTGACAAGCACTCAGCTGCCCAGGGTGCTGCAGCCAAAAGCTACAGAACACACATTGTGTCTGAGGAGCCTGGCTTGGCCATCTGGTCTGGCCCTTCAGTGTTCAGGCTTTGCAACTGGCCCACACCACTGACAGTTTTAAGGGCCTATTTATATTGGTGTTGATTAGTAAAAAGTGTGAGTCTCTGACTAAACCCACAAAGTGATGTTGTTTGTAAAAAGAATGAACAAGGCAGATATTGTTTCCATATAATATAATAAATATTCTCTATTTAAATTATGAATCCAACAGAAATTTACTAAGGAAAAAATAGAGATTTTTCTGAAATATATCTAAAAATATTTCTGAAATATATCTGAAAACAGAATTTTTAGTAAAGTGATTAAGGAAGCAAAATCAATGATGATGATGACCAGAAAGCAACAGTGTATACATATTTTTTTCAATTAGAAATTGTTTGCTACATTTATTTATGTGTATATATGGGTATGTGTGTGTGTGTGATGTGTATGTGAGTGTTTATGTGTATGCATGTGTTTGTGTGCGGACACGTGTGCACCATCTCACAAACATGGAAATCAGGACAGCGTCCAGAAGTTGGTGCTCTCCTCCCACTATGTGGATTCTAAGGAATGAGCGCAAGGAAGCATCCTTATCTCCTAAACTATTCCACTGTCCTCAAAGTGATTATTCAAATAACCAACCATATTAGTCAATCCCACAAAAATGCCACAAGAAAACTGATAACATTCCATACAACTCTAAAGTTGTTTCCTTATTTTCTTGTTTCCAGTTTTTGGGGAGGTAAATTAACCTCAACCAGAGCAAATCGCCCCTGGGTTCCTCGTGTTGGAGGCATGCGCTTGATTGCCGGCCCTCTTACTAGCTATTCTAAACCTGAGGTATCCTTTGTTCTCCCCTGAAATGAGCACAGTAATGGAAAATAGCACCAGCAATGTAATGGCCTCCTGGCTGCATGCTGTTCTGATCTCTGCCTCCTTGAACACTTAGTCCAGAAGATCCTGTGACTCGCCCAACCAGCGTCACATGTCTTCCCCCAAAACCCTCCTCCCACTTCTCCCTTCTCTATCTGTTTAACCTAGTTCATTGACTTAAATCCACCAAGGCTGGTGGGGACAAACTGGAAAAGCTGCTGGCAAGGCTGAATTTAGAAGGAAGTTCATGTCCCCAGGCCCTCTTCCTCTGCAGTCTCCTGACAGTCTTGAGGCAAAATTAAAGCATGAGTTAAGAATCACCTGCCCTGCACCGCATAGTTTCTTTCCTGTTTCCTGTTCAAGGTTCTGCTTCAGGGGTGAGTGAAAAGCCCTGAAAGTGTCTTGTCTATTTATCAGTGTGATTAAGAAAAATGTGGCTGCGGTCCCCTAGGAAGAACGCCTGGTGTCATCTTTCATTGTCTGTGCTCTCTGCCACGGTTTATAGAATTCTGGTATGGAAAGACCTCCTCAGTCCCCCACCGGGACAAGAACAAGCTGAGAACTAAAAAGAGTTAGTGTCCTCATTGAGACCTGCCATTTTTGTTACCTTTAAACTTTTTTGTCTTTCTTCCTTCCTTCTTTGTGTGTGTGTGTGTGTGTGTGTGTGTGTGTGTGTGTGTGTGCGTGTGTGTAGATGTGCATGAGATAAGGTCTCACTATGTAGGCTTAGCTGTCGACCAGGCTGGCCTCGAACTCACAGAGATCCTCCCGAGTGCTAAGGTTAAAGGGATGCACCACCATGCCCGGCCTTTAAAAAAAAAAAAAAAAGCAAGCCCAGTGCAATTGTGCACCCCTGTAATCCCAACATCCAGGAAAGCAGAGGAGGCAGGTGGATCTCTGTGAGTTCGAGGCAGCCTGGTCTACAAATTGAGTCCAGGACAGCCAGGGCTACACAGAGAAACCCTGTCTTGAAACAACAACAATAACAACAAAAAGCTAAGCACTGTACCTCTGAGCTACAGCTCAAGCCCTTGTTTGCTTGCTTGCTTGCTTGCTTATGACAAGTCTTGCTGTGTAGCCCAGCCTGGCCTTGTATTCTTTATGTACTAGAATCTAGCCTCAAGCTGATGGTCCTCCAGCCTCATCCCCCAAAGATCTGGTATTACAGGCATTTATCCTTACACTCAGCTTAGTCCTAGGACTTGAACCATGATGCTGAGCTCTTTCTTGTGTTGGAGTGTACAGCACAAACATCTACTCAGCTGTTGACCACTGAGTGCCTCTCTACACCGGAGAGCATCAGAGTCAATCTAACAGAGGAGTAAGGCCTAAGAATACCAACAATTAACACTTGTACTGGAGGGCTGAGAGGTAGCTCAGCAGTTAAGAGCACTGGAAGTGCATGCAGAGGACCTATGATTCTGTTTCCAGCATGTACACGGTCGTTCACAACCATTTGTAACTCCAGTTCCATGAGATCTGATGACCTCTTCTTATCTCTGAGGGTACCATAGGTACCACACACACATGTGCTGTGTACACATACATCCAGGCAGAACACTTATACACATAAATAAAATGAATCATTTTTTTAAAGTATAAAATTTTTATTGGGGCCTGGAGAGGTGGTCCAGTGGTTAAGAGCACTAGGTGCTCTTCCAAAGAACCAAGGTTCAATTTCCAACACCCACATGGCAGCTCACAACTGTCTGCAACTACAGTTCCAGGGATACCAGGCATAGACATGGCCCATAAGATACATGCAGGCAAACCTCCCATAAATGTAAAAAAGTGAAATTTAAATTTAAAAAGTTATTGGGAATGCAGACATATAATGAATATTATATAGTGAATCAAGTCAACCTGTTAGAATTTGAAAATTTAGTATTTGCAAGATATTAGTTTAAACTAAAAACAGTGTAGAAATTCTGCTAGGAAAGATGAAAAGTTTGAACCAAGGACAAATAGATATAAAATCCTTTTCCTTACAGGTATCACTAATAAACTAATAAATGGGGGCTACCTAACAGAAGAAGTACGGAAGACAAGAATAAAACATTTTTTACATTAAAAACTTCTAAATGCATTTCCTAGACACTATTTTAAAACTGAGAATGCTGAGCTGGCCTTTGTCATTTTCAACAAAATCTCAATCATTTATTTATATATAAAGACTCAAGAGCCAGATGCTGGCATGAAAGCCTGCTAGCTTGGAGAGGCAAAGAAAGCACCCAGCTGACTTTCTTCCACAGCCTGACAAAGTAATCCTCCTTCCCTATGCTATCTCAAAAACACCTCAAACTGAATGTCCCTCCCTTCTACTTCCTGTGAATAGGGATAGGTAGGGAGCTACCTGTCCTCCTGACTCCCTCTTACTTTGTAGGGTTTTTCCTATGCTCACTCCTGGTCAACTGGTTGTTTGTTCCACCTCTTTGCCTATGGTTGACTTTATGTAATCCTGTTTACAAGCAGAAAACCCTTGGATTAAAGGTGTGTGCTAGGGCTGAGCCACACCACAACTAGAAACAAGTTTTTCCAGTAAATAATCTCAGGGTTCACAGTATGATCAGATATATTGCAATGGGGCTTCGCAGCCTTTAATCCCAGCACTCTGGAGACAGTGGCAGGTGAATCTCTGTGAGTTCAAGGCCAGCTAGGGTTACATAATGAATTGCAGGTCAGCCAAGGCTACATAGTGAGACCCTATCCCTCTCCCCCACAAAAAGTAAAAGATAAAAATAACACATGAAAGTTGATTTATAGCTCCTTAAAATACTTACTTGTTAACACTTCTTAACACTGTTAGACAGGACATATTCTTTAGGATATAATATTCTTAAGTGTAACATTACTGTGGGAATAGCAACAATCAGAGCTGAAGGTTTAACATTTTACCTTGAACAGGAAGCATTAAGTCTAGGGAGACCTACCCTTCCTTGGAGCTCACAGCACACTTCTGGCCAGCCCTTCAACTCCTCAGTCCCCACCCACTACCACCTTCTCCTCAGTCTTAGGACAAGCTAAATCCAGCCGCAGGGGCTTGCTTCTCTTGTTCCTCCCATATCCTGTTAAACTTTTTTCAGGATCTTGACTATGGCATTGAGTCCTCTGTAAATCTTGCCTCCTTGGGGACATTCTCAGGTTCCCCACAACTTCATCTACTTTATTTTCAACTCTTAATGCCACATCCCTTTATTTCACCTTTCTTCCTTCATTCACATGCACTATTTCACTCCTCTCTCAATCATTCCTTCCCCTCACCTCAGCCAAACTGGAGATCACTACAGTCTAGCATAGTGCCTGATATGACAAATTGTTCCACAAATATCTGTTAAACAAAGGAATAAATAAACAATTTAGAATTCCAATCACAATGGCATAAAAAATGAAATATGTAGGAATAACTTTTGCCAACAAACTATAAAATCTGTACACTGAAAACTACAAACTACTGTTCAAAGGCATCAAAAAATACCTGACCTCTCAGAAAGAAGGCTCAATTCCAGGACTGGAAGATTCCTATTAACACCAGAATACTTTCAAGTGGTTGTGCCGATCAGTGTGTCTCTCCTCACCCCTGATGTATAAAGTTGATCCTAAAATCCACATAGAAATTGAGGGAGCTCACAATCATTAAAATTACCTTTCAGGGAAAATAAGGGGAACAAAATTTATACTTCCTTATTCTGGAATCCAGTATATGGCTACAGTCATCAAGACAGTATCATTCTAGCATCATAATAAACATATAGATTGATGGGGGGAAAAACTGAGGTCAATGGATTGATGCTGACTGAGGGAGAAAAAATAAAGTGACTTATACAGAACTCAATGTAAAGGTAAAACCTATAAAACTCCCAGAAGAAAATATAGAGACTAATACATGTAATATTAGGCAATGATTTTTATATGTAATAACAAAAACATAAGCGACCAAATAAATGTTTATATTACATTGTAATGGAAGCTTTGGTTTCTTTGTAAACTCAGTTATGTTATGTAAATGTGTTTTTGTTTTAGTCCCAAGCGTGGGATTTTAGTTGGAGCTTTGGTTTGTCCACAGTTGATAGCTATCTCATGCAGCATATGGCTTTTGCCAGCTGTTAACAGCCTTCCACGTGCAGCACAGAGAGGGGTGTGGTCTAGGGCTCTGAGAATATAAATTTGAGAGCCCAGAAAGAGAAGGCATGGTGTGTGCTGTTGGGGTGTGGGGTGTGGGGTGTGGGGTGTGGTGTATAGTTTGGAGAGATGGAGAGTGTGGCAGTTTGGAGCAGACAGGAAGAGAGGAACGCTTTGGGGCACAGTGGTTTGGAGAAGACTGCTGCCTGCATCTGCTGCTGACAGAGATTGGCATAGCCCCAAAGACGCATCAATCCTAAACATACTGGAGAAGTAAAGGGGTCTGAGACCCCTCGCTCCACTAACCTTCTCTCTCCTACCTAGAGTCGAGGGTTGGTAAAGGAGGTGGAGGCGTAAATACCACAAAGAAAGTAGAGTTTTAAAAATGAGCACTCCATTATATAAAAATTGAAAGTTTGTTCTATATCAAAGGCACTATCAAGAACATAACAAATAATATCTAATTAAGCTTCAGTATCCAAAACACACAAAGAAGAAAAGCCAACATTAAAAAGACAAATAGTATAATTAAAATTAGGCAAAAGAGGCTATAAAGATGTCCCCATGTTCAAATTTATAATAGTTATCAAAATTATAAATGGTATCTACATTCTCAAATTTTTATTTTTTGAGAAACTGTTCTACAAATGTGTTTCAAATGAGCAAAATGACATGTGTACAAGATACTGATTTCACTTTCTTTGATATAACCAAAGGCCAGAAATTGTTTGTATCCATTATTATGTGACTGATTAAAAATGTTATGTTCATGTAACAAAATAATGTACCAGCATAAATAAGGATGTTGTTTATTTAACAATAATGTCAAATTTTCAGTAAAATTAAACATGGATATAAAAGTATGAAGAGAATATTACCATTCAAATAAAAATAATGGGATATCTACACATGCATTTGTTTGTACATGAATAAGTCACTTTTACAGGATGGTGTCATTCACAGCTCATCACTTCTCTGTATACTTTCCTAAAACGTGGGAACTGAATGCCTAAGACATTAGACATTAGGAGCTGGGCTGGAATAGAGGGAAATTCTCTATTTAAGCTTTGAGGGTTTTTAATTTCTTCTTTGACACTTTCATATATTTGTATAACAGATTTTAACTGTTTTCATGCCTCATGCCCTCATCCTGTCTCCCGTTGGAGTCCTTCTCTTCAAGTTCCCCTCCTACACTGTCTTCCTTTTGTGTGTGACCCACTGAGTTTAAATTAGTTTCTTGTATGAGGGTGGAGTGGGAAGATTTTACTGGCACAGGGGCAACTTATCAGGGTTTACACCACAGAAGAAAATAGACCCTTCCTCCCCCCCTCCAAATTTAGGTTTTTATATAGTTGTGTTTTCTATTTAAAAATAAGATATATGGACAGATTTTAAAGATAATGAATAAAGGTCCTGGGGAGAACATTAGCCTGACTGTAGAGAGACTGAATTCTATCTAATTCTTATCTAATGTACCATTAATTGCCTCCCTCACTGCTCCCCATCCCCCCCATTACATGCCACCCACCTCAGGCTCTATAAATTTTCCACCAAAACATGATGGTTTAAAGGGTCATGTGGAAGAATTAGCAATAATTAAACATCTTAATATAAAAATTCATGCTCCCTTTTAACTCTCAACAGCAGAATAAGTAGTCTGTATAGAGCATAAGGCTTAGCACCACCTTACCACTACCAAAGATGAGTTGGTGGGTATGATAATGACGAGCACTTTCCCTAAGAAGGCAAAAGCATTACAGTCAAAGAAATTTAAGGCTAGACAGAGCAGGTCCTGTATCTCTCAATTTCTGAGAAACTGAGTCTTGCTGGTGAGAATTTGACATGGTCAAGACTGAAATCTACCTCTCACATTCATAACGTTTCTCTTTACTCATCACTTTCAAAAGAAAAAACAAGACAAAACAACAAACAAACAAAAACAGAATAAAACCAAAACTCAAGAGTTCAGTTAGTTGAGTCTTAGCACTTTTCAAATGGCATTAGCTCTAAACATTAGTATGATTGACATCCTAGTTTCAATTCTATTGATACTAGTGATAAAAACACTCTGACCCCTCCCCCCAAAAAATAACTTAGAGGAGAAAGGGTTATTTAAGGTTGAAATTCCAAGTTATAGGGAAGTCAAGGCAGGGACGTAAGATAAGCAATCACCACATCCACAATCAAGAGCAGCAAGAGATGAATGCATCCTTGCTATTCAGCTCACATTCTCCATTCCCTCAGGGAATGTTGCCAGCACTGTGGGCTGCATGTGAATTATCGTAATCAAGACAACCGCCCACAGGCCAATTTAATATAGGCCACCTCTCATTGACACTGTCTCCCCAAGAGGTTGTGTCAAGTTGAAAATTAGAATGAACCACAATTGCAAAGGTTCAGGCAGGACTTTGAATAGTTTTTATTTTGAAATAGCTACCAAATTTTTCATTTTATTGTACCGAATGATTCTTTCAGATATACGATTTCTTTCTCATTTTATACTTAAAATGGGCAAATTTTAAGTAAATGTATATATATATATATATATGATAGATTCATTTTCAGACAGATATTTAGGAGTGACTTAAATGTTCAAAAATAATAAATTATTGCATAAGTATGAAGGAGGACTAGTGGTGATGTTTTTAATAGTTCTAAAGAGGAAACATGATATAGTTGCTATAAATGGGATTCTGAGCACTGCCTGGTTCATAAGCTGTTCTATCATTTTTTAGCCCCGTGGCCTTGGGCACATTTTTTCTGTGTGAACGGAGTGTGTGTAAATGAGGGTGCAGGTGTGTGGGAGCAGGGGTGCAGGGGTGAACATACACAGCACCCGTTGTGGAGGCCAGAGGCCAACCTAAGGTGTCAGGCCTCAGGCACCTTCTACTTTTTTGTTTTGAGATAGGGTCTCTCACTGGTCGGAAACTCTGCCATATATATCAGTCTAGCTGGCCCATGAGCTTCCAAGGATACACCTCCCATCTTGTCAGAGCTGTGACTAAAGACACAGTCACCAGCCTGATCCTTTATGTGGATTCTGGAGGGTCTGAACAGGTCCTCATGCCCATGAGGCAAGCGCTTTGCCACCAGACTTGTTTTCCCCCAACATATAGTACCTTCTTCCAGCCTCAGTTTACAAACCGTGTTATAAAACAGTGCTGATAAAAAATGTAGACCACTGATCTTCAGTAAAAATATATTATAACAAAAGAACTAGAAGTCAATTTCAAAGCACAACACTGATATCCCAGAGATATTTGGATGTTTCAGAACTAGCTCCACTACCATATCACTGTGACTCCATGAAATATAAAGAGGTTGCTTTGTGAGAAAAATTTAAAACTGAATATTTGGAAGATACAGAAAACATTTTCTTGTAGCTCTTACAATGATTCTAAACAAGGAAACGTCATCAGTTTTGAATTATTTAAATATAAAAATCACTAGTTTTTTGAAGGACATGAGAAAGATAACCAGAATCACCAACATATAGTACTTGAAAGCAACAATCTTACTAGACGCCAGTAAAAGGATACCACTAAACCAAAGTAATCTTTAACAGGATCACATGACAGTGTCTGAGTCAGCTCCTTTGAGATGCCTCTGACCATCTTGAAGTGCACAACCTCTCCTTTTCCTTCACTATCAACCACAGATTTACTCTCAATACTCAAGTATCTTCAAGTGCTTAGCGGGTAGAGCACATTGTGGAGAAAAGTACTCAATTCTCAGTGAGGTTCCAGGTGCTGTGTTTGCTTCCCTCGCCGGGTCTCTTGGGAGAATGCTGCATAAATGAACACCCCCTCTATTATTTTGCAACATGAGTTCAGTTCTTGTTCTTCAAAGCAAATGCAGAACTACCTTCCCCTACTCCTGGGGAATACTATATCAGGAGACTCCTACTTGGGGGTTAGGAGACACTTGCTCTGGCCTACGGACTAGTAAGTACACTTAGCAGCCCAGTAGATATCCTGGAATGCCCTTATTGCTGGTGTGGAAGCAAACCATGCTTTAGCTCCATATACATGTTTCTCTCTTCAGCCTTTGGACCAGTGTTGAAATCTTTATCTCAGGCTTAGAACATGAGGTTTGATCGGAAAGGTTATGTGAACAGCTACATAGGAAGGCAGTAAGTTCAAACTCCTGATGAATAAGCAGCTTAGAATCCATTACCCAGTGGATTTCACTGTACTTAGGCTCACTGCCAATTTATGTTTTCTCGATTATATGACATCTTTGGCTGACTTGTTCTGGCACCATGTTGTCTAAATCTTTGCACCATGTTTGTCTAAATCTTTCTGGAGAAAGGCCAGAAGATTGTTTGTGTGTGTGTGTGTGTGTGTGTGTGTGTGTGTGTGTGTGTGTAGCAACAGACAGACAGAAAAATAGATGATAGACAGAAACAGACACAGAGAAAAAAAAAACACCAGTACCCAACAGTAACCACAAAAATTATTATATTTGATGATAATTGTATCAGAACTTTATGAACGCTCAACCTCAGAATGGGCAGGGAAGCCTAGTTTCATAGGTCCAAGATGGCTGGTGGCTGCAGGAAAGTAAGGGTTATGATTTATAGCTGTGTGACTCCTCTACTGGCACCCAGTTTAGGCAAGCTATCTCCTCACCTGTAAAGGGGGTTCAAGATAACTGCCTCATGGGGTGGTGTAAAGACAATAAAACACTACAAAAATGTTCCCACTATTCTTAGTCATCTAAAATACACATACTCTGTGGGTAAATGCATTAGCTGCAGACACTCTTCTGAGTGAGGATACTCATAAGGGCTGGATTCACCCTCCAGTGTGGAAGGAGTATCAACACCCCCATGCTTTATTCTCCATCACTGGTGGTGCACGTGGAGGATCTGGAGGATGGGCACTAGGGTTTCCAGGTTGTTGACGTGTAGCTATAGGCAAGCGGGTAACTTATTCAAAGAAAGATAAATACAGAGGAGCCTGGAGTGCACCTGTCTCACCTGTGGCCTGGCTCACAGGCATAAGAGGGACTGGGAGAAAGGTTAAAATCATTCATGTACCCCACCCCCCCAGGCTCATACACTGAAGGCTTTTCTGGTCCTTTTGTCAACAATCCTAGGCTTTTTAGTGTTTCAGCTAATCTCTAAAACTCCCATTTACACGGCTGCCTATTATCCTGTCTCAGGTGGACGACTCCTGACCTAGGACCACTGCTGCCTCACTTTAATTCCATTCTAGGGCCTTCCTCGCCTTCTCTATCCTTTCTCCTCAGGACCCCACCTATCCTTCTTTGGGGCTCACAGACACGGGCGCCTTGAGCTCTCAGAAACCTCCTCTCCTCCAACCCTGAGAAAACGAAAGCCTCTCTAGCACTGGGCCACCAAGAGGAAGCCAGGCATGCGCAGAGGCTGTGCTGGGCGCCAGCCTAGGGAAGCCATAGGCAGCGAGTGCCCGATCCTGCTGAGCCCCTGAGTGGCAGCACGGGCGGGGCGGGGCGGAAGGCCTTCGAGTACCTGATAGCGGCCGGTGAGCAGCTGGCTCCGCGAGGGCGTGCACAGCGGCTGCACATAGTAGTTGTCCAGGACCACCCCGTCGGCCGCCAGCGCATCCAGGTGCGGCGTGCGGATAGCTGAGCCATGGAAACTCACGTCGTTCCAGCCCAGGTCATCCGCCAGCACGAAGACCACATGGGGCCTGGCGGCCCCGGAGGCCCAGCCTGGCGGCAACAGCAGCAGCAGCAACTGTAGCAGCTGGGGCCGGGGACCTCCGGCCCAGCTCCCGCTGCATCCGCTCAGCTTGCCCATCCTTCGCAGCTTGCGAAAACCCAGCTGCTGGCATTCAGGGCAGAATCCGGAACTGAGTGGCGGGTACCCCCCAAAATAACATTTACCTAGGCGGGCCACGGGCTGGGGAGGGCGGGCGTTCGCCGCCTCCGCCTCCCGGTGGGGCGGGGGACAGGGGCGGGGTGCGGGAGGGGTGGGGAGGAGGAGCCCAAATAGAGCAAGCATGCAAACCCCGCTGGTGCTTCCAAAGCCGAGAGGCCCATTATTTTTCCTAGCCATGAACTTGAGAACCACAAGTTTCAAATGTTTTCAAATGCTGTATCTGACTAAATCTAGCCACAACCTTGGCAGCTAAGCACTGTAATTAGTGCCCCCATTATCTGGAGGAGAAACCACCTTGTAAAAAATGGCTGGACTCCTGGCTCCACCTTCTGAGCCTCTGTGTCTCTGCCCCCACCCCGTGTGTGTGTGTGTGTGTGTGTGTGTGTGTGTGTGTGTGTGTGTGTG